>NC_060247.1:134609979-134916619 GCF_921293095.1 Ischnura elegans | reverse complement strand
TGGGAGGTTATAAATCATTTAGACAATTATTTCCACTACAAAGGGATAGAACACAATTCTATTAATTGTGGACTATGAAGTATATCTGTGTTTGAAATTTTAAGAGACTCTTATTCAGCGATAGGTTGTAACGAAGTAAAAGTATCGAATTGCTTTTAACGATTAAATCTTTGATAAATTTTAATTGTATTAGGTATAGTTAAGATACGTAATTTTTACTTATAATGTACTCCAAACTCGTGCGAGTAGTCGTTACCTACATTTTAGTTATCAAAAGTCAAAATTTGAGTTCTGCGTTCGCTGATCGAAAGACAGTTCCAGCTTCATAACGTCATAGAGTAGTGGGATTACTTTCAAATTTATTCATTTATTTAAACTATAAAACCGTTTGGTGGTAACATTAGGCCGTCTTCAATCTAAGGAGACCCAACAAAATTGTTCTGAGATAGTTCTGCAAACTGAAGGCTGTTCTCCGGTGACTGAATCGTTGAATGCCTTCATAGCGCCTTCTCAGGATGCCTCTGGTGCTACCGACGCAAGTAGAACGTCAATCGAAGGCGAGGCATGGTAACGAAGGTAATCGCAGGTTTTCGGAGCGGTGAGTCAAACATAACTGTTATGACATTGAATGTTGATAAACATGTCTGCATGCGCGTATCTTCGTTATAATTAAGAAAAAAATAAATTTTTAAAAGCAGGAATACATTTCTAAAAATAAATATTTTGCATAAATTCCCGATGATTTCTTTGAGTATTTATCTTTTGAAGGAAGTGGATTTTATGCTGAATTCACGCTGAGAATGGCAAAGATCAGTCGCTGATGAGACTGAAAAAGCTCATTGATGAGCGGAAGAAACGGAGAAATGACTTAAAAAGTTCAAGTAAAAACTTGTTTTCTTCTTTACCGAGGATGCTAGAGCAGCCTTAGATAGTTAAATAGGCAAATTGAATTCCTGTTTTGAAAATAAAAATATGACATGACATACGTGGGCAGCGTCTATTATTTTATTTGAATCTTCAAGGCTACCAATGGACAATGGATACGAAACCCTAGGGCGGGCTCGCGGGGATACACTCCTGGGGCAGGGACTGTAAGCGCTAGCTTTTCTCCTCTGCACCCAGAAGGGGAAGGACAGGAAGGAGCAAGGAAGGAGGCGCCGCCGCGATGAGAGCCCGACGACGCCTCCGGGAAGGGGATAGGGAAGGAAGGGAAGGGACGAGGAATCCCACACCCTCACAAAGTCGGGCGGGCCCTACTAACAGCGAAACCAAGCGAACGCAATTAATATTCTACCGATCCTAGTGGATTTTTATATGAGGAAGAAAAATCCATCGATCAAATCGGTAGATTCTACCAATGGACAGTGGGGATGACATTTCTCGAAAAAAAAAACATAATGAATTATTGCAGCAATAAAATTCCAATTTATATAAAACATTGACTATGATGAGCCGTTGATAAAGAGGAGGACCAAAATAATGAAGTATAGATCTCCCGTAGATACTCTCGTAGTAAGGAACTCCATTAACTCATGCAAAGTGGGTGGCAACTTTCGCGTTACCATACTTGAAATTTTAGGTGGATGGACTGAATGGGGAGCATTAATGTTTTCACCCCAACTTACTTTCCCTCTCATCAACAATTTCGAGGCAACAACCCCATTCCTTTGCATCGAGAATTTCAACACAAATAAGATGTTTCCTTTTCTCTGGGTAATAATTTAAAATCGACCCTAAAAATATTCAGTGAAATATGAAGCAAATGCAACTTTAAAAGGCTCCAAAGAAATTATTCATGTGTCCTAAGAGATTGTCGAGTTCCAAATATTTAAAGATGCCAATAAAGCTCGGCAAACGGTGGCTTAAGAAAAGATTAACCTTTTCACAACGACTCCAATTACACTGAAAGTGAAAATTCATCTCAAATGGCAAAGAAGAATATCCAAATCCAGAATGGAGGAACTTAAATTTTTTTGTATAAAGTGTCTTGGGTTTACAGCCGGGTGAGAGTGACCATTCTCTCCAACGTTTCGAGGTCCGACTCGTTGGTCAAAATGGACACTCTCTCCTAGCTGGATACCCAATAAAGCCTTATTCAGTCTACTCAACGGGAGAAAACCAGATCTATATTCAAAGAATCCTTTCTTAGCATAATGCGCACGGGCTGAAACACTCGTACGGCTCTTCTTTCCGATCCCACTGACGCCGAAACAATAAAAGGACCACAGTCAATTTAAGTTCAACTGCATTGGGCGACATGTGGTGAAAAGACATAGCGATTGAATCAAATAAAGCTTTTCGTACTACTCCTTCGTAATTACGAACATTTGCTATTCATAATGTCTCCTCGCATAGCGTCGTTGTCAGGCAAACGGAATAATTAATCTTCGATTGAACGGATGACTCCATGTGTCGCAACACATGGCGATTTATAACTTTTTTTTGCTATCAGTAGCGATAAGTTTAGGTTATCCCCGACGAATTTCGACCGATGCTAGCCGTTTTATGAAGAGAATCTGGTTCACTTGAGAAATTCCAGATTCCTAAGAGAAAGAGACCAGCATCGCTTTAGTGACGTTGGAACCATCCAAACATTGACACGGCGGAAGGCCCGAAAAGGTTTCTTAATCATCATGAAGATCACCTGGGAAATTTTTAATGAAGGGTCTCTGTGTTCATCTCGCGTTGGTAGCAACAGCAGTTTATGCCTCATACCATCGTCATAAGTATACAGACCTGGGCTTGGTTTGACGCTGCTCTCCATTTCTCTCACCTATCCACTAGCCTTTTCATAGTGACGTATTTCTTCTCTTTGAAATCCTATACAACCTGTACTATGCAACTCATTTGGGGCCATTCCTTGCCATTCCTCCGTCCACCTGTCTTCTTACGATTATTTACATCAGGCCACCATGCCTCATAATACGGCCATCTAAGTTGTTTTGGCAATTCCTCAGGGTTTTCAGAAGACTTCTCTTTCCTCCCATTTTTTCCTCATTACTTACTCGGTCGATCTATTTTACCCTTATCACTCTTCGGTTATCTCAACAAGTCCCTCCTTCAGCAGATATCCCCTTCCGAAGCGAAAAAAACATTCCATACGGTATTAAGATGACTTCTCTTTTCTCCCACTCTTCTTAGCACTTCCTCATCACGTACTCGGGCGATCTATCATTCACATCTTCATCATTCTTCGGTTATCCCAACATTTCTCTTCTTCAGCATCGATCCCCTTCCGAAGTGAACAAACATTCCGTTGCTGCTCCGTGCGGAACGGTTCGCCCAAGATACACTCGCGTCTCGCTCTCTCCATTGTTGCTGCATCAAGCGTGCGTCCGTCCGCCCAGCCTCCTTAAAAGGCCAGCTTCCTCGTCGTCTGGCCGCTCCCGGAAGATGCTGAGCGGTGGCCTTCCGCGCCTCGGTCCTTGGGCCGAGCGTTGCTCTCCGGAAGTGCGACCACTGCCGCTGACTTTTCCACCGCGCGGCGCGGCCTTCCTCTCGCGATGATCGAGGCTCCGTCGCCCGCGTCCCCCACACCCCATCGCACAGCGACTGATTTCTCCCCACAAATCACGCGCTCACCTTAACAGGACTCATGGCTCCCGTTAAAAAAACTTCTTTGTGGCGATGAATAACTCTTTTTTTAAACCTAAGATATTGCAAATGATTTAGGATATTAATTGTGTATTTAATTGATTACCTGAGATACATGGTTTGGAAACTTGAGGAGCACTATGGGCTCACTGTTAATAAAAATAAGGCAGAATACTCAGCTATTGAAAGTGACGAAATACCTGTCTACTAAGTAATAAAATACTTAACTACCTATCTAGATCTACCACTAGAAAAGGAGTGCGTAAAGGCAGCAACCACAGCAAAATATTTAGGGGAGATAATGGAGTGTGCTCCTATACGGAAGTGAGGCATGGACAATGACCGCCGCGGAGAAAGCAAGGACAGAGGCCTTCGAAATGTGGTGCTACAGAAGGATGATGAAGATCAAATGGATCGACCGAGTTAGTAACGAGGAAGTCCTAAGAAGAGTAGGAGAGAAGAGAAGCCTCATGAAAACCTTAACAAGAAGACGGAACAACCTTATAGGCCACTTCTTGAGACACGATGGCCTGATGAAGACAATCGTCGAGGGGCAGGCGGAAGGCAAGAACGGAAATGGAAGACCTCGAACAAAATACATGGAACAAGTGAAGAAAGATGTGAAAGAGAAGAAATACGTAGGAGTGAAAAGATTAGCTGATAGGAGAACTGAGTGGAGAGCTGCGTCAAACATTCCTATGATTGTTGACCAGTGATGATGATGATGATGATGAATGTAGAAATCGGAAGTAGTAGCCAAGAGAACAACAACAGAAATACGGAGGGAATGCATGAGACATTAAGGGGAAAACAAAAATAGTTATTGACTAGGAAGAGAGATTACATGAGAGGGAGTTGTAGATAGAGTAGACTTGATAAAGTTACAAATGATACAATAATGGAGATGATGGAACTGGCATAAAGATATAGTCGACAAGGCAGAAAGGAAGCCACTACTCTGGTTTGGCCACGTTAGTAGAATGGATGACACCAAATGGCCTAATTAAATATTGGATTGGAGACCTCCAAAAAAAAACTGAAAAGAGGAAGACAAAGAGTGAATTGGAAACATGGAATAGAGAGAGCAACGGAACAAAGTGGAATGAGAGACGAGGAGTGCCATGACAGAGAGAAATTGAAGCTGAGCGCAGAAATACGACGACAGTCTTAAAAAAAAGAAATACCTGTTTACAAATTGAATGGAAAAAATGTATTTTTTGGGGGGAGGAGGAGTTCACCACGGATGATGCTTCGTAATTACGCCAACGTTTCGAAAGATAACTATATAATCATCTTCAGTACGTTCTGTCCCTGCTCCGTCCAAACCCCATTAACTCATCCCCATCATTTGTAAAAAAAAATCAGTGGTCGATAAATACTCCTTAGCTGCTTTGTTTTAACTCAATTTATCCAGCATTGTCTTTCAGTTCTTCTTGATCCAAAAGTAGCCCGGGAGAAGTGTCTCGAGAGACCGCAAGCGCCATCGGAGGCGGATGTGGACCAGGAATGCACATATGGGGCGGAGAGGGTGGGAGGTGTGGGCGATGTCACGTGGCCTGCATCCGAAGAGGATCCACCGTCCACCTCATAACCCCAATCTGCCCACATTATTATTATCTCTGCTTTCTCGGCGCCGTTGCCTCCTCCGACGCGAGGCTTTCGCCTGTTCCGATGGAAGACGGCCGCTCGACATAATGACTCGCCCCGCCCCTTCTCTTCCCGATAACAATCACGCATATCCTTCCTTTGTCACCCAATCTGCTGGCGTGTGATTCCGACGGCACGGGTCCTCCACGGGGACACATCCTCTGCCGGATTTCGTGCCGTGCTGCGGGGGTGGCATTTTTGGGCAACGAGTTCAGTGGGCCATCTCCGCGCGTTCAAGTTTCCCGAGTCCTCGCCGCGGAGACTTCAACGCCCGAAGTGTTTCTGTCGATTTCACTTAGGGAAACAAAGATTCTTTTTTGCATCATAATAAGTGTCCTTAAAAAAAGTATATTTTATTTTTTACTAGATTGCGATTTAAAATACGAATTTTTTGACGGGTTCTTATCGCTCTTGTTCAGTAACTAGAGAGTTCCAGATGACGCAAAATCATAATTCTAAATCTATTTCAATGAAAACCCTATTGAAGGGCCGTTGCTTCAATTTAAATATAATTTCGTCGAATTTTGATCCCGAAATAAGAGTTGTGATTGTGCAAAAATTTAGGCACATCATCAAAATAATTATTCTGACGTATTTGCAAATTAATGCAGAACCTGGAATCAAAACGCATAATTTGAATAAAAAATGATGTTACAGCCGATATTGGTTAACTAAGAATGGAAGAATCAATTTATAATCAAACAACGAAATCTTTAATGAATCAAAAATAAGAGAAACAATTTAACGATGTAAAGCAAATTTAGTGATCTATTTTGATAAAATTTCAATGCCTCCTTTGCAACGTATTTTTGATTTTCAAAATGAAAACTATTTAACTTATTATAATGCTTCAGGTGAACCAAAAAAACATTCATAAGGTTTTAGTACCATAAGCATAAAAATAATGGTGAAGTTCGATAAAATCAAATATCGAATTTGTCTGAAAGTCTTTGAATCATATGTAATGGAGTGAAATGATTCGAAGTTCTTCGCTGATGAAAGTAAGGTAACGAAAACAGAACTTCGGCTGCAGCCTGCCCTAAAAAGTGTCCAAAGACGGTTTATTTGAAATGGAAGAACCGAGAATCCCTTGTAAAGGCCATGAAATTGTCATTTGTTGATTTTTGACACTTTAGTCTGACAATTCCATATAACTTATCTCAAATGCTTCCATCAGATGACATTTTTTCATATTTTTAAGGAAGTCCATCAAAAATCTAATGGTAAAATTTTTGACGACACACGTTTTCAACGCACGAAGCAAAATATATTATCTAAATACAAGGAAGGGATAAATATGCTATTTCTGCCATTTAAGTACTCATTTACCACACGTTATGAATAAATGTTGTTGATAGAGGAAGTAATTACACTTGACTTCTTAAGAGTACAAGACAGCGTTTTGCGTCATTCGATTGCATTAGCTACCAGTGCGCCTTGCGTAATCAAGGCTATCGTCTCATTCATATATCACTTAGAAAGGAGTACTCCTTCAAGAACTGAAACGTATTTTCCATATGAATCAATTTATAAGTATCGTAACTTCCTCCTCGAATGACATGATATTTGCTCCATCAATCTGTTAATCGTCATCAAATTCCTCTTTTTTTTCAAAAATGTCTGCTCTCGTCATATTGAATATAAAAAGATATCTTTCCATCCATATTTATTATATTTTGGTATGCTAGGTACACCAGTCTCTTTCAACTTTCAAGGAGTTCCCGTATTACGTAGTAAGTTCTCTCAGCGTTTAAGTGTAGTAATAATATGTATGTATTTTGCTTACTAATGAAATAGCAGTCCGAGGAGCGAGAAAATACGAGATAACGTTTTAAAAGATAAATCATGCAAATTGAATCTAGAGCAAAGCTTAAATCATAAGACAGTATCATCCAAAATAAAAAAGGAACTATGAATGCCGCAGTAAAATGGCCAAGAAAAAGAGAAAAACGATATCATTGAATTTACATCTCCATATTAACATCTCTGAAGATCACTCAAAAAAGATTGCATAACAGACCAAAAAGTGACATATTTCTCTATATTGATGGTTTCATTGCAGAATTGACTGTGAATTCAACCTTAACTCCGCCCCCATTCGAAATGCTGTGAATATGGTTGCCAAGGCTTCAAAGAAATGTGATCTGGGACTGCTCAAAACCAATATCAAGATTTTTGAACCGAAATGATGATTCTAATTTTATCTTGCAAGTATTGAGAATAAATGGATCGCTCAGCATTCGCAAGATGAAATACACCATAGGACATGAAAAAATATTTGACTTAGCCGGGATTCGAATCCGGATCTTCCAATGACCGGTCAGGTATGCTAGCCAGTTACAACACAAGACCATTTTCTCAGAGCGAACTTCGGAATGGGTTTTACCGAACAAGGTATTGACGTCACAAGTCCACACTGTGGCACATGTGGCGAGGGTCGTGCTTACTAAGCCACTGTAGGAGTGAAAATCCCCTATTTTGTCGCTGGTCGGTGACGACGAATTTCAAAGCACTGCAAAAAACAAGTGACTTTGGACGCAGTCACGCGCACGGGTGCAAAGTTAAATACACTAGAGGATGAAGCTCGCCATGAAAAAATATTCAAAAGATGGCCTGATGGAGACGATCGTGGAGGTATAAGTTGATTGCATGAATGAAAACGGAATACCCTGAATAAAATACATGGCGAAGAAAAGTTATGCCGCGAAATCTTAACCCTGAATGGCTGATACCAGTATGGACAAAAATTACTGATGATTGCTTCGTAATGCTCTGGACAACTGATGACGCCGAATGCTTGAATAAGCTGATGCATTTCCTTGCATTTGCCTTTGCCCAGAGTAACGGGAAACAGGACAAACTCGCTGTCAATCGAAACGCTTGGCTAAAATTTTCTGTTGCTTAAAAATGGTGCGTTCTTGACCTAAACATCCATAGTGATTTTGGTTCCCTCTGGCATCAGAAAAAAATTTCTTCTGTATATGGAACAGGTAAAGGTTTTGAAAAAGACAAGATAAATGCAAAGGTGTGAAATGACTAGCTGACAAGAGATTTGAGCGGAGAGCCGCGTCAAAAAAATACTGTGATTTTTGACCAGCGATGATGATAACTTGATATCGCTCCTGTTACTTTTGAAACTTTCCTCGCGCACACAGTGTGTGTGTGTTTTATTATTATTATTTATTGGTCGGTAAATCAAGAAGAGCTTACAGAAAAAGATAAAGGTTTACATAATCTTGGTCAAGACTTGACAAAGCGGTCGTTCGAGGGATAGCTTGTGCACAGGGGGTTGGTTACCCCTGCTTACAATCTTCTCTCCCTCGCTTATCCATTATGATGTTGTGTATCCACCATACGAGAAGAGGCCGCTTTTCGACAATGACCAACGCCCCACGAATTAGATGCAGCTCACTCAGTCCTGGGTGAGACACAAGAAATGTCGATAAGCCCTGATTCCCACGTGGTAGGCACTTTAAGGATGGAGTGTGGGTGTGTGTGTGTCTGATGGACGTCACAGCGCCGTCTGACGCACTTCGACCTCTCGACTCGCAGCCCCGAGAAAATCGATTGGGGTGAGGGGAGGGCAGAAACACGATGGAAGGTCACCGCAGAGCACTGCGCTCTCCAAGATTGATTTCTCTCTCCCGGGTCCCTTCGTGTTCACGCTGACCTCCCTCCCCCTGAGCGAATGCACATGTCTATCCCGAGCAAAAGTTCGGCTTTTTTTCCGTCCGCACACCGCTTGATTTGGGAAAACAAGCCGTAACTCATCGCAGCGGGACGTAAGCCAGCGCCATCACATTCATTTGTGACTGAGAGGGAGAGGCGGATGAATGAGTGACTTTATCCCTCGCGACTGTCGCAACGCCGAAGCGCAGTGCATGATCCGTAAGTGTATGGGCTTTTATTCGGCGTAAATCAGTCTCGTATTTGCGGAATGCTGACAAGTCTTTTCACGCCGAAGAACAAAGAGATCTATTGTTGAAGGAGGTCCATTCTACCCGCCCGATGGTCAATGAGATTGAGTAAACCGAACTCCGACCAGAATTTAAAAATAAACCACAAATTGATTTCTTCATTATGACCTCAATTTATACATAGTAATTTATATGTGTGAACGGTAAAGTTACAATCAAGAGGCACAGGACTTTAATTGGAGCATTGTACCATCCTTTTGTTTTCCATGAAATCATCTATAATGGGTGAATATCAAAAAAATGTTAGAATGAATTGGGAATAATAATCAGCAAAACTTGAAATATAAAGCCTCAAATTCATTGACAATATTTCAGACTGTTTTCGGCAAAAACTGATTCATACTTGTAAATTAACTCCATCATTCTTGAAAATTAATTTAACTGTATTCGGAATAATTTTCATTTGCCATACAAACTCAGTCGACAGGTTCAAATTTAAGTGATGCATCATAAATGAAACAGAATAATAAGTTTCAAATACGACAGTGAAATGTAAGCACCTTGCTCCAGTCTTTAAACTGAACGTTAACACCGACGTCAATTTTTAATCCACCTTTAACCGCCGGGCTATCTTCTTTTGCAAAAATTTAAAATGCTGCCTTTTACAGAAAGGATACATCAACTCTTGTCCACTTTTTCATTTTCTATGACATAATACTGTTACTTTAATTGTATAAAGCAATTTCAGATTATTTACGATGATTTGAAAACATTACTTTAAGGCAAATCAAGTGTACGAACTGAAAAGGACTATGAGTACAGAAATCTACGACAGGTACCCGATCATTCAGACGTTAGTTTATCTTCACCACACGCTTTCCATCAAACCTCCGCAAGTCTTCGAAATGCAAGACTTATAATACGCAGCATATAAAGCAAGAGTAAAGCATGGGATAAATGTGCACGAAAAAAATCATAAAATCCGAAATAAATTGAAATAGAATGATAAATTTGCAACAATGAGGTAACTTCTTCCAATAGAATTCATAGGTCTTCACGCAAAAACGAAATATTTGCGGTCCAAAGCCAGAGATAAACAAAAGAATATTAAGGGAAACTAAATTTCCTTAAGAGGCAGAAGTGGCGCCCAATAATTTGTACAAATTTTTTTGAAAGTGACTGTGATCAAACATTGGGTGTGTTTTATTTACTCCGGCGATTTCACCAAATATGTTAAAGAGAAAACGAACTAGTCTTCCATTTCATACGTCTTTTTCCAATACCTCACGCAGTTTCACTCTGGGAAGCCAAAGTCATTCACATCATATCATCACGTAATCTAGTTTTTGCCATCTCAATCTTGATCCCATGCACAGAAGTCCATGCCTATTCCTGTTTAAATTTCCACCGGGGAGAAGCCGCGGCAGCCACATTAACAGCCCATCAGCTCAGGGCGGAAAGATTCCGATTGCACGCACTTTTTCGCGACAGCAGTTTCTATAAACCAGCGCTATGGAAGTTAGCGCCAAAGTCATCTCGATCTTCTCTGTTAGCTTATGAGTAATGAATGAATACCTTGCGAATGAGGGCGCAAAGGAAAAGGGGTGAGCCATAATTTGAAATAAAGCATAAATTATCACGCCGTAAATGAAAGCCAAGGAATGTGCATCGCACGGGAGTGGCTTTTATCTGCATTCTGCATCATTAGCAACGCTCATTGGCAACGATTCTGGCTTCAAACAATGCCATTCAAATCCAATTGTGGCGTAAATTCATTACTCTATTGACCTCATTTGTTGCAAACAGATTTCTTTCGCCGTCATCAGACTGAGGGAATTCTCGAAAGCACTCGTAATCAAGATATATTCAATAAATTCTAGCTCGCGTTTACTCGAAAATGTAGGAGACTTTCTAAATAATCACCAGCAGCGGAGGAATTTAGCGGACATCGCCGACTTAAAAAATTAAAATCAAAATGTAAATAGGATAAATTCTGATAGTGCATCATTTAAAAAATGGATTACTGTTATACAATGTTGTGAAAGCAAGATGCCTCCTCCATAAGGGGGGGGGGGTAATTCCTAAAGTGATTTCAAGTTAATTCTTGATAATTGACGAAAAAGCCTTAAATACGCATGTTCAATTTATTTTATAACAAATTATGGAGCAAAAAGGAAGCCCGTTAATAAGAGCTGCATTTATTAATTACGTTTTTTCTGCAAAAAAATCGCCAAATCAATTTTAAGGCGGCATATTTTTCTAATACGTAAAAGAGGCTTATTTTCCTACTGTGCACGTACAGCTATTAAGTTTTACTATAATTTCATCGGAAAAGTATAATTAGAAACTGTATGAGGCTATTGGTTGACTCTGCTGAGCTAGATTCCTTTATGGAATAATGTCCAGCCTCAATTACTTCATAACCGGGAGCGTCATCGGTCACGTATCGCAATACAATTCGAGTCATTCCAGTGTACTCCTCTTAGGGAAAGTTACATTATTGATGTATCCCATTCACTCTGCCATGAATTCTAAGTCTTAAGTGATTAATAAGTGTTCCTATATTAAGCTAGTATTATTAACCTGTCGCCGCATTTCAGGTATAACTGTGCTTTGTATTTAACAAAAAATATCCACCACGGACAGAATTAATGCGAATACATGTATGAAGACTGAAAATAATTAATCAATGATGGCATTGTTCTCTGATAAGCTTGGAATTGTTTCTTGATATTTTGAGCACCCGATTGCTAAAAAATATGGTACATTTTTTATTCACGAAAAAGTGGCAGAACCTCATATAGTGAGCATTTAATATGGAAATATAATGTATTAATAACAAAATTTTACTCAATTGCATTAGCGTAAGTTCTCTTCGTTAATCTAACTCCGTGAAATAACTTATTACTCAAGGTATTACTATGAAGTACCATTCTCAACTCATCGACTCGGCCATGAGACTAATTATCTCAATATCGTCTTTAAGCATAGATAAGTTGATTATTAATACTCTGAATAGATTTTTCGGAAATTATTACAGAAAAACATAAAGCCAGAGCATTGCTAACGTGTTTTTCAGGCCATGGTATTGAAAAAATATTATAAATATATTCCTCCTAGAGAGACTCCTCCTATTATGCAGGTAAGCTACTCCTACATATCCATGCAATGTTATCAATTCCTAATGACGAAAAAAGTAGAGATTTTTGGAATTCAAAATAACGCAAAATTGTCAGTTTAAAAAAATTGATTAATCATTGTAATTCATTTACATCCTAATAAAAAAATATCAGGAAATTATTTTTACGGGCGAACAGAGGTCTTAATTTTTTTAGAAATTATGTTTAACCTTTAGGATTCAAAAAGTCTGTAATGGCAATATACACTCATAGGATCTTTTATCTGGAAAACTGATGATTCAAACAATTTAATAACAATAATTGCGTTGAATATAGCGTGAATTTGTTGAAAAATAATCCCTGATAAAATTAAATAATGTAATTTGAAAATAGAATCTGCTAAATGCTCAGAAGGTATAAACAGTGCTTAACTGCGTTTACTACCAAGGATATTTCAGCCAATTTTCTGCATATTTGTATGATCGTTTCGATGAAAAACATATTTAAAGAAATAACGGAATCAATTAACGGTTCTGTAAAATATTCCAGTAAAGGTTTCCAAGAACAGACATTAAATATATATGGTTTGAACATAAATCATTGAAAGAACCATGAATGCACAAAAACTAAATTCCACTGACTAAGACATTAAATACTGAGGTGAAATTGGTTATCAACTACGTGAATAAAGGCAGCAAACTCACCACAAGTTTTTTTTAGGAAGATTGATTTAGCCTGGTGACTGAGGAATTGTTCAATTCCATCAAACTTTAATCGATTCGGTTCGCTGATTTTTATGTGCATACATTCTACGCATACAATTCAGGTATTAGGAAATAAGTATGCTATTTGAGCGACTTGAATATTCTGCTTGGTATGGTGGCCAAGAGGATAGGGCGTTAGGTTATCGGGCTTTGAGGTCCCGGGCTGAAATTCGAGTTAAACCTCCGAAAAAAGGAAAGCAAAAATCTCGATGATGCAGAGGACTGAGGGATAGGAAGAAGCTCCCTGATTAGAACCAACTTGCAAAGCACGCATTTTAGCTCGATTTGTTTGATTTCCTGAGCTTTACTCACTTTAATTTTACTCGACCATCTCGAATGTTTCATATCCTATTGAGCATATCTTTGGGCAATCATCATTTCTCCCTAAAATTAGAAATTTTAACTCGAACTGCCATTCTTGATGGTAAATTTTGTTCATGCAAGAGATTGAGTTATTTTTAACGACGGCTTACTCCGTAAACACAAATATTTTCGAGATGAATGCTTAAAAAAAGAGAGATTTAGTGCCTCCCCAGCGAATTGACTGCGTGAATAGCTTCCGGGATAGCCACCGGGTCAGCAACTGCATAATTGCCGACGCTTCGATGTCCGACCTGTCAATCGTGCTCAGGGCTGTGAATGTCGAGTGAGATTTTTTCCTTGCTTATATACAGTCACTCTGAAATCCACAAACTGAAATGGACACAAGCGCTTACGACAGCCAATCAGCAGTCACCTGACCGCCAGAGTGACTGTGTATATGCAAGGAAAAATCTCACTTGACACTCACAACCCTGAGAACGATGGCCGAGTCTGTCATCGAAACGTCGGCAGTTATGCATTTCCTCACCCGGTGGCGATCCCGAAAGCATTTTAGGAAGTCTATTCGCCGGGAAAGCACTAAATCTTTCTCGACATTTTACACATTGTAACATTTTAAATGACATAACATTTTACGAAATGCTTAAAAAGTTTTTAAAATAGTAACACTTCAGAAAAAAAGAAGAAGTATGACCGGTGGAGGAGAATTATTTAGAGATACTTATTTAGAATAAGAGAGGTTTAAATTAGCTTCGTTTTGCTCCTTGGGAATAGTTCGTTCTCCCCGGGTTTGGGATTCTTAATCTCGGGCGATCATGGCGTCGTGTCGCGATAAAACTACACGCAGAACTCATGTTTTCATTTCAGTTCAAGTCAAAAGCGCAGGGAAACTCATGAGGTTAGTGTTTCCAGTGCTTCACAGCAAACTTCTTACGATTCCTCATGGAAAATTTTTGATATCGAGACAAATATTTTGCCCTTGCGACGGATCTACTGTTTGCATGTTCGAAGGTCCAATTGGGATATATTTACTCTAATTTCCATCCCAAACGGAAATCGAATAAGGCAATCGAGTAAAGGTCATTTGCCGATCAGTTGCCACCATCACTATTTTCTATTTTCTTCTGCATTTGTTTGCAAACAACAGGTGACTGCGCTGAGGACCGAACCACATAGTTTGAGTTCAATAATAAAAAAAACCCAAAAGTGGCATTCTGTATTGAGATTGTGGATCTATCAGGGATTCTTTTGTATATGATTTGTTTATGATTTCGAGTTGAACAATGAAATGCTCAAGGCTTATATTAGTACATGTTCACCCCCAGTAACCTTTTATTTATTATATTTCCATTCAGCCGCAATGTTTATGACACAGAACAATGCGCTGCTCTGCGGGACGAATCAAAGCCGCCTAAAGTCACTGCTCAATAATAGGCTATGGCGCAATATGTATTTACAGAGACCTTGGAGATTCTTGGGGGAATGTGAATGGCGTTTATTGTTCTCGAGAAGCAATGCTTTGGCGATACGCACGATGTTTTACGGCTTATAAATTGCGAGTGAGCTTAGACAAAGTGCATTTCCCGTTGGCCTACGATATCACGATCCGTTTATAGCGCGGCAGCAAAGCCAACGTGACCCTTGGCGCATTCACCGCATTATGCACGAAGGGCATTGAAGCTGAGCCAACAGAACATTAATGCATATACTTGGGGAAAGATTATTCACGTGAGGGCTTGTAATTTGGAGCGCAGAGAGTCAGATTTTGCACTGTGTTTGGCAAGGATTAGCTTGCTTCCTTATTCGCAATGTAGTTTTTTCAGTGCATGGATTTGTTTGGATGAAAAGGGAAATGTCACGGGTTTGAAATGAAGAAAATACAATTGAGGTGCGTGTTGACCCAGAAAGTTGTTGGGATGGGCTTGCTCAGTTGACCTGCAGATCGGAGGATCCTGGAATCGAAACCCGAGTGAATCCAACCCCAAACCAAAATCTTGAAGCAGCGAGGTGGCCCAGGAAAAAGAACTGGGCAGGCATAAACAGTGCTTACCGACGTATACTACCAAGGATATTTTCGCACATGCTCAGCATTAAAAAATATCTTCGTTTCGATGAAAAACGTATTTAAGAAAATAACGGAATCAATTAACGGCTCTGAAAAATATTCCAGTTAAGGTTTCCAAGAACAGGCATAAGATATGTATGGCTTAATCATAAATCATGGAAACAGGAATGCATAAAAACAAAATTCCATTGAACAAGACATAATATCCTGAGGTGAAATTGGTCACCGACTACGTGACTAAAGGCAGCAAAATCGACACAGTAAATCAGACTCACCCACCATTGGGAAAGGAACGCGGTTGATCCCTGGTGCAGAAAACGCACAAAAAGCCCAAATGCACGCCTGCTCCGAGTCCTTCAGCTCCATCAGGGTGGTAGACGGAGGGAGGGAGGCCAATATTCCCTCTCTCCATGTTTCATCAAATGAAGGATTGCACAGGCCAACAAAAACATTTTGTTTGAAAACTTTCTTCATTTTAATAGCTAATCTTTATAGATTTTTATGTGCCGAATCCAAACCTGCCCTTAGTTTTTTTGTATCACTCATAGTTCCCAAGCAATATGTATTTTAATATTTAGTCTAATACCCCATTACTGTACGTAGGGAAATCAATAAAACACTGTGTTAGATCATAAAATTGTTTGTATTTACTGTTAAATTACTTACAATAGTAATGTAGCGTGATAATACAGGGTTTACTTGTCAACTGGAATTGGTCTACATTTACTTTCCCTTTTTTCCTTGAAGCTTCTTGTGTAGCTTTTTCTGCGATGAATCGCTTGCTGAACTTCTCGGTGAAGTACCAACAGTAATCCCCCATTATCTTCGCTCATTAGACCTATGTTTTCAATTTTATTTTAACTGTAAAAAAGCTATTAAATTCTAAATATAATGCTTGATTTCATAAATTTAACTGTAAAATGTGAATAAATGGTGGGTGATACAACTTTAAAACCATCATATTTGGATTCAGCAACTTAAAAAAACATAAGAATAAGGTATTTTCAGTAAAAATGTTTTTTCACCGTTGGCCTGTGTTATTGGAGGAGGCATGAGTAGTGGCAAAAAGAGAAACATAAGCGGAAGATACACTATTACGAGACTCCTATTAAGTTACACATATATATATTACTCCATTGTATTACACTATTACAAACTCGCACAAGACCAGCGATGCCAATTAATTCGGATGGAGGGAGGGTGGCGGCTAGGAATGATCCTCTCGGAATTTTCTTTTATGGATGACCGCTTGGCTGGTAGGACGCATGCACTGCACATTGGTTCGCACGGAATCAAATCCCCCCCTGCGAAAAATGTCATCCATCAAGACCGGCGTGTGAAAACTATCGCATAACTACAACGCTATTTTTCTTCGGCTTATTTTGTTTGGAACTTTTAGTTCAGTCAATTTTTAAACTCAATTTTCTCAAGAAGCTTAATCAATTTTTCAATATGCTTTGATGCAAAACATTTTTTGTTCATATGGAAACAAGCCATTATGAATTTGACTTTTTACAAATTACAGCATAAATTTGCTTGCTTATCTTTCTCATCTTTTCGTTTCAGCTCCTTGTTCTTCTTTCCCACTTTTCCCTTTCCTATTTCACTTCTGCTTCTTATATTTACAAAAATATTGTCATAGTGGTGATTTGCTGTTATCACCCTTCTAATAAGCGCAGAACCGTAATCGGATTTTGGTGGTCATTTTTTTTTTATTAATCACCCTATTGAATTTTAAATTAATAGATTAAAAACAATAGAAAAGTTAATGTTTTGTCACTATTTCCTCAGGTTTGAGATGATTTCAAAGAGGGTCGAACGTATGACTTTTTGTCTATCTTGTCTCGTTCACCACAAACATTTGTGTGAGTGAGTGGTCGGAATTTAGCTTTATATTATACAGATTAGCGATGAATTATAATCAAGAACTTTACGAAAAATTAGCTTCACAGCTATGGAGCTTTTATTAAAAAAATTAACGTGTTATCAAGGCAATCCTTCGTTCATCTGCAGAATTAAGGCCAAACTGCAGTACAAAATTAATTGAAATTGAGTTGTTTTTAGCCCCAACGTCTTCTAATCAATTTCATGTAAGCAGGGTAAAGTTATGTCTCTATAAAGTCTTTACTATCACTACACGGAAATAACCGATCCTCAAGCAATTAAATCATACTTCACAGCTACTTTTAACCTTCCACTCACAAGATATCGTTCTCCCATATTGTCCATCGCAGCTCCCTCTAATATCATCTCTCACAACGGTATAACTAATTTCTTCCCTAGAATTGTAAAAAATACAGAGTTCTTCACTTTGGTGAAATGTCTAACACCTCAATTCTATCTTCCCTGTCAATCCCTTATCTCTACCATCAAAGAAATAATACATTTAAAATTTATTTACAATATTCTAAACTCACATATTGATTGCCCTGATTTGCTTTCCTCTATCAATTTTAGAGTGCTTAGTATATACCAACGTAAGCATTCCTTACTCCATATGCCTATCCCTAGAGTATCCCTCGTCAAGCGCTCACTCAATGTTGAGGCACTGTCGTCGTCAGACAAAATGTAGAACCAAGGTCCATTCCATTTCATCAACTTCCAATTTATAGAATACATACCCACCCATAATATGGAAATGTGTAAGGAATGGTTTTGTTATCAGTGATATTATATATGATGAATGTTTCTAGACAGAATTACAGCTAATGGGACACATGAGTAGAATGAGATAACAGTTTTTTTTATTATACACTACTGTAATAGTGACATGAGCGTTATTGCAATTGATGATACTTTATTCCAAAAATATTAAAAAAGAAATAATCGGCCCTTCATAAATCATTCACGGTTCAAAGCGCTCTCACTCATAATTTACGCACAAGCAAAAAAGAGCATCCGTTCATGCTGTCCTTAGTAAATCGCCATGAAACTTACGAAGCGGAATGCGATATAAGGTAAATGGACAGCTCCCCACGCATCGCGGAAGATTAATTTACCCTCTTGAAAGGTTCAATTACATTCCATTATGCAATGAAAATTTTTCCCCAACGCTCATTTGGAAAATAAACGACCCTCAAGCATTCTGCCTGAGAGATTTGAATGATACGGCCACGAAAATTGCGGCAGGGTAAAGGTGCATGCGAATGAAAACTTACATACCTACGGCTGCGGTGCAAGATAATAAATCAATGTCTATCTTTCAATTGATGAATAACTCTGAAATAATGTTTGATGAATTATGGCATCATACCTTCATAACGTCTCTTATTTCGACATGCGTTCCGCATTGCTTGTAGATGCAGAGAGGTAGGGGTCATAACTGCCAAAGCTTCACATCATATCAATAGAAATGCCTTCGAAAAGAGAGTTTTCTTCATCAGATAACCTCTCTTATTCCATTTGTCAACGCAGTTCATAAGGCATTTCACAGATGCGAACTTTTCGCCAAACGGAAATTATGCCCGATAAATAATAACTCAGCACGTTGGACCTGATAATCCTAAATCTATGCGGTTATAATTATGCAACTTCACATCTCATAATATATAAATATATACTAACGACCAAAAGCATCGTGAATCACTTCCTTCATTTCACCGTTGTTTCGTCACAATTCATCTTCTCATCTCTCATCACGGAACATCGTTACCTTAATCTACACACTGTGGTTTTGGTTGATTAGTATCGTAATGGAAGCAAAAATTACCAAATAAATTTTTCAAATATTTGAGTTATCGAACCTGCGGGAACATCCGTAAATGTGCCAGTTCTGTTGTTGCTCGTGAGAAAAAGTCTTTTGAAAAGTTTATAAAACCGTCTTTTAGCATCAAGACTCGGGAATTTTTAAACTTAAAAGGAATATATATATTAAAAGTTCAAATCATACAGGCTCTACTATAAATAGTATAGTTAAAACTTACATTAAACAGTAAAGGTAATGGTTTGAATGTATTTTAGTTAAAAGGTGGTGCAGTTAGAAGCATAATTTTTTCTCCGATCAATCTCACTTTCCCCGATATACATGTTAGCAACACTCACAATGGCTCAAACTTAATGTTACGTTCATATGAACTAGAATTGAAACAAAGTACTTAATCAGTGATTTCTGGTACTACTAATAATAGATTTGATTAAACCCAATAAAACGAGGAGATGCGAGTTACAGCGATTCGATGACTTCGATGGCGCGTCCACCACATCTGGTGGACTTGCTTACCACTGATTGTTATCATCACCCCTTCCCTCAGCCACAGAAAAGAACGGATGGACAAACGGTCAATTGAAATGAAGAGGCGAAAGCAGAAAACGCCTCTTAAAGCTGCTGATAAAATAAAATTTAAAAAATCACTTTTTGCTTTCCAACCAATTTTTAATAGGGTGGTTTCCTCTTATTTTTTTGCCTAAATCGAAAGATTATTACTTATGGAGTACGTATTTCACGCTCTTAGATTTTCGAATGACGATACCAAAACGCGACGGCTAAGTAGGAATGATGGGAAAAGTCTGTGTGACGTATTTCTGGTACCCGCTGTCGGCGTGTGAGGTGACCTTGGGGCGAGGATGTTTGCGCCGCTGCGATGAGGCTGCTAGCAGGTAGCAGAGTACCCTGCTAGCAGGTAGCGCTTGGCTGAAATAAGGATTATTATTACCTTATCAAACGAAGGAAACTTTCCGAACTTAGGTAATTTTAATGGGTGATTATTAAGAGGTTTCCCTGAGCTCTGTGCCTCATGCATGCATTGGTAATCTCAGACAATGTAAAACTCCTATCTACTCGTATAGAAACTACTCTGTGTTAATTAGGTGTATCTGTACTAACCATCGGCTATCGCTCACATATTTTTTGAAACTGCGGCTACTGATTTTTGATATCGCACCGCTCCAAACTGCTTTAACGAGTTTCACGCGGCTCCCTTATCCCGCGTATGTATTTCGAAATGGCCGAATCACACGGGATTCCTTAGATACTGAGATATCCCACGTTATCACCTCAGAATAGCTGTTCTCTTGCCTCTTGATACTTTAGGCTCTCCAAATTCTTTTTTTTTACATGATTTCGTGAAAAGATTTAAAATTGCTGTGAAAAATTTAGTTTATCAGAAGAGATCATGAAATTACAAGAGACATACTGATATTAGAAGCTATTTAATAATAAAAAACATCCTGATAATTATGCATTCTTCTGTTGGATAGAGAAGTCACTCACGACAAATTAGCTATTAGTACCTATTTAATTAGTTCTATAATGCGTATTTAGGGGTTATTATGTTCGAGTTTTCTGAAAGAGGATGTTACAAAAAGAACTGATAATAACACATGCTTCTTCTCAAGAGATATCTCATTCATGCTATTTTTGGCCATTTAATTAATATTATTAATATCAGCATATAGCAGAAAATTTTCCGGAATTTTTCTGATAAAGAAAATGTTTTAGTTTACTCAGTTATTTGACTCTAAGTATGATGATTTTTTTTCTGGGTAAAATAAAAGACTAATTTACACTGGCGCCAGCCGCTGCCTATTTTAAGTATGAGATTATGATTACCCCAGCACAGGATATCCTCGGGGAGTTCCTCATGAAGGCTTCTGAGGGTTGATGTGCCTTGCGATGCGATGTATCATCAGCATAATCGACGGCTAGTATGAAAATGGCGAAAAAGATGCTGCATCGTTACTTCGTTGGCCTGAAGAAGGCAATTGAATCGGCGGCGGAACTGTCGTCCGGAATAAATATGGACCGACGCGGAGTACTCCCCGAAAAATCTATATCTTCATACCCCTCGGTTGTACCTATGTTTCCCCTTTGCAATGTGACGAAATTTTGCAACGTGGAATTGTGTATGATGTCAAGGCGGAATAATAATACATATCATTTATTTTATTAGGGATGTGCGAGTAGCACTTTTTGATCTCGAGTCGAGTATCGTGTAGAGTTGAAAATTACTCGCGAGTATCGAGTCGAGTCGATTCGATTATGATAATTTCTGAACCAGGCAATACAGCAATGCATGCTCCAACATATTCTACTCCAAATTTTCTATGATAAAGTCTAATGTAAGAAGGAAAATATAATGAGGATCGTTGATGATCAATTGCAGTTGTACGTAGTAGGAGATGAATGAAAATTAATATGTATTCAATTGTTCCATAGGCACACTTGAAATTAATTAACCCTAAGTAATACGTCGACCATTTAAGTAATATATGTATCCAAACTACAAGGGAGAGCCTTGAGTATAGTCGTTTTCACAGCTATAATAAAGATTACATACTAAGTATATGATATTTGGTCCTTTCAAATTCTCCAGCAGAAAAAACAATTATTTTACGTGCTCAGCCAGCAGGTTTTGACGTCTCCATGTTACAGTATTACTGCCTGCAAAAAAATTGCCTTTTGCTACACAATTGTGTGACTTCCCTACCAAAATTACGAGGCTTCGGAACCTTTGGAATTTTTATTAAACATCATATCAACGATTTTTATGGATCTTGAATCTTCACGGAGTTTAAATGAACGATGCGAACGAACTATAGAACTTAGCTTTAGTTTTGTAGCGCCAAAGAATTTCTATACTTCTCACTTCGTTTAATCAACCTTAAAAACTCTTGTTTTTTTTAGTTCAAGAAAGAAACTAAATGCAAAAAGTGAATATCACATCGGACGGACGCAGCAATAAAAAAGGCTAAAAGATGCCTTGTGATTAGAAAACTCCCCTTTCCGGGCGACTCGCCTCGGCGAAGGTGGAAAGGGAAAAAGGTTATCGGTTGTTGCCTTTCGCGGAAACAGTTCATTTTTCTCTCTCAACTTAATATCTTCACTTTACTTCAATACCCGAGCCATATTTCTTATGCGTGGGATGGTTCCGAAAAATATCCAATCCTTAGTATTTTCATTCGAGTAATGCATTAAATGGTCAAGTCGATCTGTACATAATCCTTTTTAACATCCTCAGTTTAGTGTTTTAGGTCAATTAAGACGATAATCCGTACTTTGAATGTCGATTTTCAATAAAGAGTTTTTAAAAACTTGAAAAATCGCCCAAAGTTACCGAGCCTCAGGGTCCCGTGGCGTGTAGCTCAGCCTTGACGGGCGATTAAAAATCGCTCTCATTTCCTTCGTCGAAAACGTTTTTTTTTACAAGATTTCTACTTAGTACTATTTATAAATCTCTACTTTTTATTGTGGTTCAAATTTTCTTAGTTATATTTTTCGTAAACGAAAGATAATGTCTACTTTATGTCAAATTACACGTGAAAAACGGGTCGGCCATTTTACGTTATAAAACCAGACAGATGCGAGCTAAAATATTCAAAAGTCATTGAAAGTATTGGCAAAGCACCAGGTCAAAGAAATATTGCTTTTTTATTCCATAAAAATCATACCAACGCAACACCACATGGATAAATCCAAAGGTTTTCGAGGAAAAACGAGATCGCGCGTGGTTTGGAAAAGTTGGTCATGTTTGGGCCACTTAAGAGTCGTATTTTATGTAAAATGGCATATGAATCTATATCTGGTAATAATATATGAGTATTTACGCTAAGCTTTATGTCTCAATCCCCATAAAGGTCATTTTGGACTTTATTCCAGCTTTTTCCGATTTCGCACCAGTGTGCGCTGGGTCGGAAGACGATCGGCCACCGCGGCTAACGTAAAGGTATTCGGCGCACACGACGACAACTATAGAGTATACACCAAGCTGAAACTACCAGGCCAAGGCATTAGAATGATGTATCGGCTTTAAAAACTGTATTATTAGATGAGTTTCATGATAGCGCTTCCTTCCTTCCTAGCGCATTGCTGGGCCTACTAGCCTCAAAAGCTCTGTAACCGTAACTACTCGTCTCGACTCGACATTCGAAATGCTACTCGAAACGCTCGAGTAGAGTACCAACTAATCGACTCGAATCGAATTTTCGTGTACTCGCACATCCCCAATTATTATTATTTGTAAATATAAGAGTAGAACTTTCTCCATGACAGCCATGTAAATTATGCAAACAAAAGGTGCCACTCTCTTCATCTGAGCCACCAGTTGGAAATGGATGGCTCCATACGGGAATCGAATCCGGGACCCTTGGATTAGAAGTTCCACGCTGTGCTCACTGAGCCACTATTATAGGGCTATTAGTTGTGTTAATAAGTCAATACGAAATGTATAAAGGTTCTAGCTATGGCATCCGCTAAACGCGTCTTTACCGCGCGCATGTCGGAATGGTTTGTCCAATCCGATCTTTTTGGTGCGTAACGCGGCCTTCTTCAGCCAGAGATTGCTGGCTCCCTAAAATTCATGTCTTCTACCGCTAGAGGCAAAAGGTAAGAATAATTGCTTGCTTCTCTTCTATGAGTTGTGTATGCATGGTTATTGACGATGGAGAATATTTTTTTAGCCATTTTGGATTTGAGTAAAGCACGTATTTGGTCAAAGAAGTAGTTATGCCTCGTGCATTTGTGTTCGGTTGTTAAATCTGCAATGGAGTTTTACCCGCAAGTATCAAACCAGAGTATTATCTAGTCGCCCTCTGGATGTATTGTAACCCACCGCACATCTAACAATAACTGGTCTTTAAAAAAAAGTCGCCCCAGACGGTTAAAAGAAGCCGAATTCAGCAGTGAAATAAGGCAAAATCAGTGCCATTAATCGAAATTTATATTTGTGGTGAAATAATATGCCGAAAACCTATATTTTTCATGGTACTCTAATGCGAGAGCAAAGACTACACAGTAAGTTTCGCGAAAGGGCGACGCGAAGTACATCGTATTAGAGCCCCATTATATTTACAGGTCTGACAGAAACGATAAATGAAGACAGGTATTTTGCCGAACGGATAGGTATTCTCGTATAGGGGGTAAATTCGTTTTTCCCCCGAAAATTAATGGACCATAATAAATGCTAGGCGGCCGTGGCGTAACTATGGGGGGGTGGGGGATAGATCCCCCCCTCAATGCCTCAGAGAAATAAAAAAATATTTAAAACCATTGCCAAGTTTTGAGATATAATTACTGCATCTGCTTAAAGTTAAAGATCGTTTATTAATATCATATCAGTAAGTAATTTGAGACATTGAGATGAGCTTTTTTTTAATTTTCCGGACCCCCCGTTGCCTGGGGGAAAGTGGGGTCACCCCCCAGGCCCCTCCATCCCCCCCCAAATCATATTCCTAGCTACTCCACTGGTAGGCGGAACTTCGTTGCCGAGCACTTCTATTTCATTTGTAAGTGGCTGGTAGCCTAACACTCCCCGTCACACGCCTTTTAAGGCGGCTTGCATCAGGGTAGTATGTAGATGTAGATGAAATAATTGAGAATAAAGTGATCGCTCTGCACCCATCGCCATCTATGCGGATATTCGAGAAAAGTGGTTCAAAGCGAAAGAGAAAGGAAATCTTCTAAGTGGCGGACGGTGGCCACCTTTATCTGCTCCCCAATTTTCCACTGTTGTTAATCCCCCAAAGATTATTTCCCCACGCATAACGCAGTTGCTCGTTTTTATTCGATCACTTTGGTACGTGTCCTCTTGAGCCGAAAAGATTGTCAGCGCCCAAAAATTGGTGTTTTTACACGGTTATGTGGGGTGGGGAAGGAAGGGGTATCCCTTGCGCCGTTTCGTGAAGGCCTCGCCCAGATAATGACACTCCCCACCCCATCCAGGGTTACTGTCGTGGGTGGGTGCAGTGCAGTACATACTCGGAGGCATTATCTAATCTGTGCGCTGGGGAGGCTCGGCCGGAAGCCTTGGTAACCGCGGCGGGGCAGATAACAGCACAAGGGGTGGGGGGTTGGGCATAAATAAGGTTGTTTTGGAATGTCGCCGGTGGAGGAGGGAGCTGTTTGAAGAGCGATTGCGCGAGTGCTTCTCGTCGGGACAGAGATGAGCAGGAGGGAAGGGGTGGGATATCTATCGGACGACGTCGTCTTCATGGAAGGAAAACACGCTCTCGATCAGAAGGGATGAGACACATCGGCTGCGAGAGCAAAGAGAGGGCGACCGGGTCAATATTTATTCAGCTAGACGGAGACGGCGACAGCTCAGTGCCATTCGATGCAGTATTAATAATAACCGTCGGCAGCGTAATCTTTACTGCGGTCCGAACGTCTTTGGATCGATTAAACATGACGCGAATGAGGAACTTAGAATGGATTCAATAGGAAAATTACACCAAAAATGTCATAGAAATAACGGTTTGGTTGGCAAATGTTTTTTTTTTTTTTTTTTTTGACGGTCGACCAGTGCTGCGAACCGGAGAGAGTACGCTGATTGAATCTTTGAATGCCTTCACTGCACTTTTTCTGGATGTCTCCGATAATACCGACGGGGGTCGGACGTCAGTCTAAGGCGAGGCATGGGAACAGAGGTAATCGGAGGAACCACAGATGTTTTCGGTGAATTGAACAGTACTGCCTTTGTCGAGTCCCAATATCGTGTTATCATAGTCACCGTGTTTTCAGCGAATTCTTAACGGACATGAAATACGTTTTGGCGCATGCCTTCGAATGAATTGATATAAATAAATAAATATTTAAATGCAAAAATAGATTTGAAAAAGACATTTCCAAAACGCAACAATAAACCATTAAAAATTACGTTAAAATATGACTTTCATTGCTTGGTTTTCAGATTTTTCACAATGTCAGCATTAATTTCTATTGCAATGCCTTTTCAGTCTACCTCAGTAGGAAGCTGACGCGAAAACCGGTGACCCTCAAGTAAAAAAGTTAATGACGTCACGACACATCCCGAGTGAGTCACCGCGTCTCAGATACTCCACGTCCTCCCGTGGTTCGCTGTTTTTTGTACTCTTGTGAGCGATGCCTGCGATCCATTGGTTCTAGATATGAGTGGTTCTCTCGGAAAAAGTTAGTGAGATGAAACTCTTTATGACGCCTCCAGCTTGCAAAAAATGGGGGACAACACCTACACATTTTTATTTAAAATTTATGTGAGATTTGCTGAATCAGAAAGTTTTTTTTTCGTCTTAACTTATCTTTTCCTTCCTTTAACCTATATCTTTGAATAATTTGCAATTTATAGTCATTAACAACAAGTTGCATTAACATTTTTTTAAGTCGCAGCTCCCGAGGATAAAATTAAAGCGAATTATTTGTCCCAATACAGTGATAATAGAAAAACAAAGAGGATCACTGATGTAACATAATGCGTCTCCAATCGTTGTGAATAAATAGGCGTAGCTAGCAATTTAGTCAATTAGATATACACCATCAGCACGGTTTACATTAGATCCCTTCATCACCAAAATCTACCCTGGAAAAAAACTTCGGAAACTAAATTAGCTAGAAAAACTGACGCGAACTCAGCGCCTCATCAGCGTCATAATCATCATCAATTGCCAGCAATCCTAAGATTGATTTGACCCAGCTCTCCACTCAGTCCTCTTAACAGGATAAGCTTTTCAGACCTAAGTATCTCTTCTATTTCACATCCTCAATTAACAGTTTCATAAATTTTATTCTGCGTCTTCCTTTTCCGTTTTTGCCATCCACTTGTCTCTTGACTATCGTCTTCATCAGACCATCAAGTTTCAAGATGTGGACGATTTCAATATTCCAGTTGCGTCTTAAATTCTTAACTTCTCGAATCCTGCAGAAGGCAAGTGATTTTTCTCCTTTCATATATTTGTACATTTGCCACGCTTTCGGGTGAATGCTAAAAGTTTTCCTGAAATCCAGACCGCAGTTATTTTCTTAAAAAAATAAATTGTATTTTGATCACCATAAAAACTTACCCTTGTAATCTGTTCCGAGCAATGCATTTGGAATGAAATGTATCAACAGTATCCGTTTTTGGATGACGAGTTTCATCTGCCCTAGCTCCTTTGGCTACGACGTGATGTGTATTTTTTTTACAAATTGACAATTAGAAAGAGACTCAGTCAGAGAAGAGAGTCTTACTCTTTCCCGGCGAATCTGAGCACTGAACGTCTCACGGGCTTTCACTCGGGTTAAAAACTCCGTCGTCGCCAACGTTTCGAAGAGCTTTGTGCTCATCGCCTTCTGGGCAGTCTGTATATAATGATAATCGATAGTTTACAATGCTTATCTGTTTGACCTTTTTATTATTTCACCTCACCTTGGTTGGTTGCACAAATAAATTAACAAATAATGAATTTATTTAAACAAGTTTCAGCTTCTCCAGCAGTGTTAATACGCATGTCTTATTCTGTGTAGTTGCTGGTATACGTTTTACTTTCTTCGTGAGAAAAAATGTGAATGTCAGATTTGGAGAAAACGTTTTCGCCAGCCAAATTTCCGACTGAACTAAAAATGTTCAGTTACTTGATTTATATCGGTCGCAATCTTTCCGAAAGTAGCGTAATAGTTGTGAATTTGTGTTTGATGCACATTATAAAAACTATTGTTTTCAAAATATGTATTTTATCCGTGCCGTTATTTGAGTCCGTATAATTAGGCTCTCTTCTTATTTTGCAATCAGAAGTACTCCCGCCTACATTTCTGTCCTTTCCTCCCAGTTTTAACTCTGCGCCCAGATATTTGATTTGATACCTGTAAACAGATTTATCTCTTCATCATGATGTTATATTGTAATCGAGAGAATTGGCAACTGAAACGATCGATGCCACCCGAATAATCGGCAGTCAAGTGGCCAATTAAAGAACAGTTGGAATCGGTTGCCTCGTACCAATAAAATCCACTGTCACCATCGTCGTCGGCGATTGATAAAAATCCATTTAAACCGCGGCCGTTACTACGTGGCAGGTAAACAACTTCCCGCGATCGCATTCATCTCTGGAATTGCAAAAAGTCGGCGAGTTTGACGGTGATTGATTTAGCGTTCCCCTCGCACGGTGGCGCCTCCCCCACCCCTACTCCCTCCCTCCCTCCCCCTCCCTCCCCCGTTTCCATGGCTACCAGACGCGAGTGCGTGTTTCCGCCGAATGCGTATTTCATTCCTTTCGTATGACTTCCCTTGACGCGGCTGCTTACGCACCCCTGTACAAAGACGCGGGGAGAGCGCGCGAAGGTAGATATTGACGCCCTTACTGCGGTAGTTATGAATGGTGATGGGCCGAGTCGGTCATTTCACTGGTATCGATCACCGTTCACCATTCACCTGAACGAGCCAATCGTAAACGGTCCATCGTCGGTCACTATGTCAATCAGGACCGATATCGGTCAGTATCAACTTCTGCTTACATTTTCTTTACATTTTTTCAATAGACATCCATATTTACACTACAGCTTTAATGGGCGGAGAAAAATTGTCGTAAAATTTTAACTCTAGGCAACTGATGCCGGCAGGAACAAAATTACTAATGAAAAGGTAGAAAACGATCAATTTAAAGTATATACGTTGTTTAATGATAGTTCCTTGCAATTCCCAGTGTAACTAGCCATGCTGACGTGATTGAGTACTGATGTGATGAGGGGAGAATATATTCCGTATTCATGGTGTAATTTCCTATTGGTCCTACGTTTTTCTGTTGCACCTGAATATTTTTCTTTGATTAAATTGTGATACTGTTTCAAATGTATATAATATGTCTGAAAATTTTGTGTGGCTAGATACCCGGGTATCCGCATACGGGATGAAATTGTATATATATGCTTGTATAGGTTTATATTTTGTTTTTATTTTTTTCTCTATTTTTTTGCATTTACTGAGTGTTGGTGTAGTTTTTTTTCCTTTGAACCTTTGTCAAATGATTTTTACTGAATTGTTGGGCACTTTTAAATGATCTCATGGGCCAAATGGCCCACGATAATAAACTAATTGAATTGAATTGAATTTTTTAATCACAGAAACTTTAAGCAAAGCGCTCCGATTGGCCTCGAGCTTGCCCTGTTGCCGGATGCTCTAGACAACACTTCGAATATTTTTCCTACCGGAGTTCACAATGCATCCAAAAATGAGATGCATCCAAGCATCCAATATGCATGTCGAAGTAGTCAACCGAGCCTTGAACCCAGAGCCTCGATCATCGACCAACTGCCGTACATATTAGACTGCCATGCATCCCATAACACAAGGTTATCCCGTACAAGTTGTCCTTTTTAAATATGTACTTATAAGAAGTTCAAATATATCAAGCAAGAATTTTATTTATCTGACTGTGGGGCTATTTATGTGAACAAAATCAAACCAGCACATTCTGCCGCAGCCTTCAACAGGGTAGTTTCCTTCATCAATGAAAAGGAAAGGCATTGATTGCGATTCGTTATCCACCATTAGTGTATTCATAATATACAAATTATTTGGATTTAGAAATCCCAGTTAAAACGAATGGCAATGGTTAATTTTAAATGCATTTGAAAAAGGCCAGATTGGCGCCCATGCGATGCCACTCCACGTGACGTCACAAGGACCTAGTTTCTATACGAGTAGATAGGAGTTTTACATCGCCTTAAATTACCAATGCATGCACGAGGCACAGAGCTCAGGGAAACATCTCTTAATAATCACATATTAAAACTGCCTATGGTCGGAAAGTTTCCTTCGGTTGATAAGGTATTAATAATCCTAACTTAAGCCAAGCGCTACCTGCTAGCAGGGTACTCTGCTACCTGCTAGCAGCATGCATCGCAGCGGCGCACATGTCCTAGCCCCAAGGTCACGTCACAGGGCGGCAGCGGGAACCAGAATGACGTCACACGGGCTTTTCCCAGCAATTATACTTACCTGTCGCGTTTTCGCGCGCTTGAAATTTTTCACTTTTCATTTAATCGCTAAAAATAGATATCGTCATTTAAAAATCTAAAAGTGTAAAATTCGTACTCCAGGAGTAATAATCTTTCGATTTAGGTAATAAAAAAATAATAGGAAACCACCCTATCGCTTTAAACTTCGTGCGTTAATATAAGCAGAAATAAAAACTGGCATGAGCTAGAACGGGAGGCGTGAAAAAGGCATGGAAAATGAAAAAGTTCCGAGGGTGGATTCCGGGAAGGAGAGGAAATAAAGAAGTCCCCGTATTCGAACGAAACTTGGCTCGCTATTACGATCGTTATAAAATCGTCGACTCCTCATTGAATAAAGTGAAAGGACGAAGTGCTACAGCCCAGGGAATGTCTGAGATAAAAACTTAGCATTGAATTACTTGTTTGCATGCATCACTTCTGCCGTTTTAAAGCGGCACAACAACAGACATATGGAAGCGAAAAGAAAATTAAAACGTAAATACAACACGAATACGCGCTAAAACATTATAATACAAAACAAACTTATACTTTGAATGGGGAATGGAAAGGAAAAAATAGAAATGACAGGTGTTCGATTATTCTTTGAGAAATGAAACGTTTTAAGTTTGATGAATGTCTGGGAGAGAAAAAATATATTGTCATCCGCGGAGAAATCAAAGAGTGGAAGCTCTCGAAATGTGGTGCTGCAAATGAGTTACGTGTTATGTGGAAGTTATGTGGAAGTCCCGAGGAGAGTAGGAGAGTTGAGAAGCGTTCACAAAATCTTTATAAGAAGACGAAATAACCTATTCGGCCATATACTGTGATATGATGGCCTGACGAAGGTAATCGTCGCGGGGAAAGTAGATGATGACTAATATCCTAAAATTTTTGTTGAAGTTAATAGTAATTATTTTAACGTAATTTTAATTTAAATCAACAGCATTAAGTGATGAAGTTTATAAATAAGCAAAGGGTTGCCAAGGGTAAGAAAAAGTTGTTGACTAGTTACCAGTGCCGATGAATAAATAAGTTAAAAGGGACAAGTGTAAATAGTAATTATTTTAACGAAATGTTAATTTAAATCAACAACATTAAGTGTTGAAATTTATAAATGAGCAAAGGGTAAGAAAAAGTTGTTGACTAGTTACCAGTGTAGATGAATAAATAAGTTAAAAGAGACAACAACATCGTGCATAATTAAGAAGAATAATTGAGTTAAATTAATTTTACATTCACTTACCAAAGGTTTTAAAATGGATGGGACGGAAAACGAAGGCCTCTAATGAAATATTTTCATCAGGTAAAGAGGAATAAGGCAGAGAAAAAATTCGTAGGTGTGAAAGATTGTCTTATGAGATACTTTAGTGAAGAGCTGCGACAAAATAGGATCAAGATTGTAGGAATAGAAGGAATAATAACTTTGCCATTTCCACGTGTAATTTATTGAGACCGACCATGGTTTCGTTACAGCGTAATGCGACTGCGACAATGTTACTTTGTAACGAAACCACAGTCGGTCTCAATAGATGCCTATGTGGAAATGGAAAAGTTTTTATTCTTTCTATTCCTCAGATAATGGATTTCCACCAAGTTACGCCCACTACTATCTACATAAATTAAAAATCCATAGAAATTTACTACCACTCCAGCCAAAAAAGAAACTAGTTACCGCACTCATTCTCCCCCACTTAGACTACTGTAGTCTTGTGTACAATGACTTAACTGCGGAGTTGAATATCAAGCAACAACGTCTGTTGAACTCCTGTCTGAGATGAACACATTACGGCGAGATGATGAGAAAATATAACATGGCTTGTTTTATGTTCAATATTTTCAAATATGGTAGCCCTCTGTATTTAAAGGATCTTTTTCTCCCCAGCTGTAAACACACTAATGTTGTTACAAGACAAGACCCCGGTTTTTTTTATGCCCCACAGTTCCGCACAGCTACAGTTCAGAAATCATTTACTGTTTGTTGCCTCAAAGCTGTGGAACGATTTGCCGAAACAGGTAAAAGACAGTGCATCACAGGAAATATTTAAGAAAAGGATTGTCACCCACCTACTTTCTTGCTACCCATGAACACCGATCATGTAATTTAATAATCATTTATCTGCTCATTGATGTGATTTATACCCATTGTTGTATTAGAAGTAGTAATCTAGTTCTCTTCATTTGTTAAGCTAAATTTCCTTTTTTAGGGTTGTGTTATTTATTTCTTGGTATGGTTAATGCTCGTTTTTCTGTTAGAAAAAGAAATTATTCTTTTCCAGTTTTACTATGATAATTCCATTACACTATGTTAATTGTACTGCTCACCACTTTAACAATCTGTGTGTTCCAAAGGAGTTAAAACTCCTAGAGCAATAAATGAGTTAATTATTAATTATCATTACTATTAATTAAATTAGGATTAGAATTGTTGAACAATGATGACGATGATGGATTTTCTGTCTTCAAACATTTTCCTCCCAATGCACATCAAGATTTTTCATAAGGGTCTGTCCCAAGCATGAAGAAAGTGAACTTTCACACCGTTTTTCGCCTTAGTGATACGAGAATGCCAGTGAGGGTTTTAAGGGAAGCGGGTGCAATGCGTGGAAGAGGATTATAAGCGATGTAAATGCATGCAGGGGGAAGAAGAGATAAACCCCTATCGCCACAACTCATGGTGGCTCAACTCAACGTGAAATGGTCATTGCTTTCAAACAGATCAAATACGAGGTGTGTTCAGTATATGACGGAAATTTATTTTTATTTATTTTGAGAACAAATGTACTCGTCTAAATTAATGTTGTTGACTTCAAAATAGTCGCCATGAGATGTTCATTAGATTAGATGTTCACAACTAACCCTGCCACTTTTTCTACGTTTTCATCGGTTGTGGGGTGTGTGTGGGGGGAATTTTGCCGCCTTCAACGTCTTCAAGGTCATCATGGAAACCAGTCCTAAATTCTTGTTTTAATCATAGCTGACTCACCATAGGCCTTTGTTAACTTTTCGCTCACTTTTTTTACACTTTATTAGCTGATCATTCTTTCCCTTGCCATTATTCTTTGACCTTTTTCGTTTAACAAACGAATATCACTGAGCTTATATAAACACGTCGAACCTTAGTGACTGCCACAGACAAGGTAAACAATGGATACAGCTGAAAATTTTATCCTACTTCAGGGGCATGCATACCAATATAACAAAAATGTTTACAATTGGATTAATTAAACTCACGAAAATATTCCCGTTAACTTCTGAACCTACTGCGTGTCTTTTGTAAGTATCCTGCACCGATGAAAATAATAAAAAAAACAACCTACACAAAAATGGAAAAATATGAAGAACTTAAACAGGAAATTAAGGCACAGTGGAAATAGAGAGAGTACACATCCTACATATTATTTTTATTTTTTGCCGCAGTTGTAGTGCCTCACCCAAGTCATTATGGTCACAAAAATGTCGGATTACCGAAAAACTTGTTCCTTGTCAGACATAAAGCAGTAATTTTATATACATGTCGAATTCTCAGAGAAATTTTAAACTCATCAATAGAAGACGAGAGTGCTTGTCGTATCCCTTACCTCCCCTAAAACCAGCAAAAATGATTTGATAAAAATTTATAATATCTATCGACAGTAGTTCCAATTATTCAAAGCTCGCTGAAATCGAATACATGATTGATATAAACGACCTGAGCTTTGATTGGTGGAATATTTCACTTGCGGGTCTGGGGCAGTGGCGCCGACTCCATGGAGCCTGAGGGGGCCCGAGCCCCCTCAAAAATTAGATTTGGGTGTGAGGAAAAAATGTGCCACGCTTGTAGATCCTCCCCGGAGTGTCCAGATATCGAAATTCGAGCTATAAGGGTTCTATTGTTGATCATGTGACTCTTCTATAATGCTTAAAAAACTTAAAACTCTTCCACTTATAAAATTTCCCGGGGCAAGATCCCCGGTTTGGGCCCCCCCAATATTTTTTGTAAGTCGACGTCCATGGTCTGGGAACATTAATTCAAGTTACGCCAAGTTGCTGTGAACGGAGTTTTTACGAAGGGAAGAGTCTTCTTTCTCCCTGAAGCGCCTCCTTTCGCCCACGCAGTATGAGCGGGCACAGGGCACGCGAGGCTCGCGTATAATGCGACGGAAGCCCGACACAATGAGATTCCACTCCGAATCGCTGGACAGAGCGCACTCGACCGCGTAGCGAGACCGTAATTGAGTTAAAAGACGGGAGCGCGCGTGCTTCATGTAAGGGGCAATTACCCACAAACCCTATGACTTCAATTCGCTAGATAGTGCCTAATAAATGAATAAACGCAGTCATTCATCTTTTTAATGCGTCCAACCATTTATTCACATTCATTTATTTCTGTCCTCTGAATAATATCAGTCATCAGCGGGCTAGTTCGGGGAAAGTTCATATTAAATGAATGATGTAACAGCTTCTTATGTTCCATACTTTAGGGTGTCTTCATTGAAAACTTCGCGGGGGATCGTCGAGGCGATTAAAAACTTTTGGGTTCTTTGGCCTCCTCAATTTATGGATGTCGTTTGGTACACCCAAACATGGACGCCGCGAAATCACCTTTAAGGGTTTTAATCACTATCGCAGTATTATTTTTCACTGTACTTCAGCCGGTTTCAACGTGCCAAGTGGCATTTTTCAGAGGTACCGATTGATAAAAACTCTTGGTGCGTTGGAACCGGTAGAAGTGGAGAAAATTTAATCCTGTCCTTCTGGTTAATCGCTTGATGATAGTCGCGAATATTGAACAAAAGTTTTTTTTACGAATAGTGGATTCATTGTGCCGTTTATCTGATCTCTCGTATTTTTTACTTATCGGAATCCACCATCTAATACTAATTTTTGGCTAAATATCATTATTATTATATATTTTTAAAGTTAAAATCAATAGTGTCAGGCTTTAATTTGTAGAATTCTTTTGTACAAATTTTAAATGTGTATCTCCTATTCTAAAATATATGGTTTAAATTCAGCACAACGCGTTTAATTATTATTGGCAACATAAGGTGCATTAAAGTTTGTTGACTTTCATAGGCTATTGTAACATGAATGCAAGTGAATTAAACTATGATTTAATAACTCAATGAGATTCAAAAGTTATAAAATGGACATAAATGAAAATCAAGAAGTGCGATAAGGTAATGGAACGAAAATTTTCACAAAATCCATAAACATATGCTCGAAAAAAAGTTAATTATTACAAACGAAAGTCAACGTGCTGTGATGTGTGAAAGGCCAAATTTCTTCAAGAATAATTTATCGATGCTAATCTCTGTTGTATCAGGCTCAACTTTGTAAAAGTTCATTTTCAGCAAATGAAAAGAAAAACTTTATTCTTTTCCGCCAATTTATTTTCACGGTACTACTAGTTACGACGTAGATTATCAACAGCGCGAGTATAGCGAAAAATGACAAACTCTACCGGATTGTGATTATTAAATAAAGGATGGCGTTCTTAAACATCCACTCCAACAGAAGATGGCTAGCCTTAGGAGTTATTCCAAAACACGCCAAAGTTTGTAACACCAGATCATCAATAGGAATAAGCGCAGTTGAGGTATCAGAACGGATATAGCTGTAGAAGGAACTTCAAGGGTGGTACGAAAAAAGGAACAGTATTGAAGAGTACAAATTCCTTCTGACAAGAGAACCAAGGGGGCGACCTTCATTTGTACTTGAAGATGATGCCGCTGCGATGTAACTAGAAGTAACGTGAAAAAAAATCGGAGGATAAGTACATTTTTTTCTTATCATTTGCTCAATTTTTCCCAAATTAGTGGGGAGGCATACCTATTTGTAAAGGTAATCATACTTACAATTGATCCCTCGTAAGTAATAAGGTGGGAAATGCAAGTTGTAACTGTATTATATTCCTGCATATCTTAAATCAGTGTTTGTTAGCGGCGATACATCCATAACTATCGATTCTTACTGCGTTATAAGTTGAACTGTTTCAACTTCGCTAATATATCGAATGGAGATCGACCACGTCCTCAATCGATTTGTAATCGCTGTCCACATCTACCAGTCGAGCGTAAAATACGATTGTTTTAGCAATCAACTTTAACGGGTAATTACGGCTCATAACATAGGCAGATTTGGGGCGGGCAGGGGGGCACGTCCCCCCCTCTGCAGACCCTTAAAAATAGGCAAGATTTTTTTATACTATCCCCTTATCATTGTGCTCGTTTTGTTTTGTGTATTGCAGGGTACACTTATGCCCCCCAGAACAAAATCCTGGATCCGGCCTTGGCTCATGATGTATATGCGGAGCATCAGTAACACCGCAAGAAGTTTATCCCTCCAGTTCTTTATTATTTTTTCTTCGTCCAGTTTACAAAACGTTACTTTGTGACGGCGGAGACTATGCTTTACATAAAAATCAGCTGTTTTCAATTTCCACGTGCATTTCCGTCACATTTCATTTACTTATATTCTAAACTTAGTCAACAAGCTTTGCTTTACGCGATTAAAAAAATGATCTTAACGCTCTCCATGGCTTTCCTTTTCGCCGTATTCTCATACTCTGGGCGTTTCAAATGCTTATTCCATTTTTTATCATCTACTGGTTAACTTAGTATTAATATTGCTCGGTATACATTTTGGATTCGTTCATCACCAGCTGTTAATACGACAAACTTTCGTTGTAAAGGTAATGTATTTTTTTTAACCAGACCAGTTTCGCAAAATCTCATATACTTATTGCTGATATTATAAATGTGAAATGCTACTAAGTTCATTTATGAATGTCGATTAAATTTTTCACCGCATTGCCTTTATCAGTTACCTATTTAAGATTCCACATGTTGTTTTTGTTTGCGCGTAACGGTTAGTTTGAAGCTATATTCGGATGGGAAGAACTCCTAATCGGACCATATTCGGCTGATCAGCCGCTTATTTTGTTTGGCCTTGTGAATCAGCAAGTGTGCTACGGTACAGCTGGCACTGTTGACGGAACGCGAAATTCCCAGTCTTTGACTTTCCTCACATTGCTCGACTCGAAAAAAGAATAAATGAAAAGAGACGCGGTCCCATAGTCAAGCATTCGATCGAAAGAGGAAATCTTTTCCGTCTCCTACCCTTATAAGCCCCTCGGCGAGGGAGAGCTTCTCTCCATCCAGTCACTTTTTTCTTCTTCCATCCCTTTGGCGTTTTCCAAGTCGCGCAGGATCATCAACGCACTCCGCACCTTCGAGAGCGACGGATGGGGATCGCCAAAAAACCACGAAGACGACCGACGGAACGAATCCACTCTTGAGCGGCTATCCTCATCCTTCCTTAGCGTTGCTTCGCTTAAAGAGAATCCCGTCGTCCTTCGGACACCTCTGCCGACGCCACCAACCGCACTCGCGAGGGTAGCCTCATTTATAATTCCTGTAGCCATGCCATTGGAAAAAATTCAGAGTTATCGGTGAGACTGTTTTGGAGAAACTGAAAATTGAATTAATACGATTGAGGGGGTGAGAATCCAAGGGGTACAAGTGATTTTTTTCTCAACAGAGTTAGGCAAAGTTAATTGCTAGAAGAAATACACAAAAATTAGTCGCCAAGGGATACCAGTGAGTCTCAGTTCTGTGCTAACATCGAGTGGAAAATCAAATGCACTATACCAAATATCTAATTGATCTCGTTAGTTTTCAATGCCTAATTTCTGTACCTTACTGAGTATAGAAAAAAGAAATCTCTTGTACGCCTTAGCTTCCAAACCACTCAATTATGAATATTACTTTGACCATCAGAAGGTCAAGTTAAGGCTCCATAGGAATTAAACTTTCCACTCTCCAGTGACCAAGATTTTAGCGTTTTTTGTATCGTTAGGGCGAAATAAAATTCAAATCAATTGCTGTAAAAAAAATTAGGATCATTTAAATCATTTAGGAGCATTCATGCAGGGAATAAAATTTAATCACTTCGGGAAAGAAATTTTAACCTATTTGGTGCTATATTTCTAATTTAGTCGATGGTATAGGATTCTTTTCCACTCATCCAGGGTATTCTCTTATGGTTCCTCGTCTCTAACTAATCAGTCTGGATAACTTAAGTTTATGATTTCACGTAAAAAGTTCACTATTAATGTATTTACGCATGACTAGTCCACAGTTTTTACGAAAGCATACCGAAGGCCTATACCCGCATAAATATTCCCCATACGACCCGTGCATTCAATTTGACCAAGAGAAGCAATAAAAATGGCAATTTTCACTGAAAATTCATCATCTCTTCAAGACAAGTCAACGTTTTCTTAAAGTACCAATGACGAACTCGTTCTTCTTCAGGTAATTTCGTATCATTAAGTATTTTTCTCAAAATTGAACACCGACATTATCTCGAGGGAGAAGTTTATAGTTTTTTCCGGATCCTAGAATACATGATGACATTTCTTAAGGAAAAACATGATAAGTCTCTGGTGATGGTTCACCATGTTAAAATTAAAATTAGAGCAATGGAAATACAAAATCAACCAAATGATAGAAGAATATCTTTTTGGCATCCTGCAAGTAAGGCAATTGCCACTACACATTCAAATCGGACGTTCAAGTTTCCCCAACGTGTGTCAGACCAAGTCTAAAAGTTCTTCCCTTCTTCTAGCAGCTCCATAGTTTGCTTCTGATATTGCCATGTCTCCCAACACCATGAAAAAGGGCACAAACGTCACGATCAGGCGAGGTGCTGTACAACACCCTAGGAAAACATTACGTGTTCATGATACTCCGTAAGTCATCCCAATAAGCGCGCGGCGGGGAGTGGTAGGACACTAGCCTTTTACAAAAACAGTTAGTAATGTTACAACAAGAATTTTTGTTTGTCTTAGTTTGACCTACTGTCTGTAAAAAAAAGCAAGACAATTGAGTTTGAGGAGCTCTAGCGTCTAAATGAAGCAATCAATTTCAATGCAACAAAAAGGCATGCAAAAGAGAATTTATTTCTACGTTGGATCATATGCTTTTAAAACTCTTTGGCTCCATAGTATTTCTTGTAGTTATTTCTTTCTCTAAAAAATACCCGTTTTTTTCGCGGAAAAGTGGACCAATATTCCCGTAGTTTTTGGTCCAGTGACTTGGAATTTCGATATGAGAAAGCCAGATCTAGTATTAAAAGTTTTCAGAAAACAAATTGTTCATACCACTAAAACTGGTTGATTTGTTGTAAACTACGCAAATCTCTGTTTACTTCGAAACCACTGGGTCAATTGAGAAATAACTGGTACTGATGTATGCTCTACAATGAATTCAATATACTAGCAATGCATTTATTGTACAGCATGCATCAGTACCAGTTAATTTTCAATTGACCCATTGGTTTCTTCGGAGGAAAAACGAATTCCTTGTAAACATACTTTATGAAAGATATTTTTCTTATTAATTTTTAATGTCGGAATTGGAAATGTAACTATTCGTGTTGCCCTAAGATGTATATGTTCTTAATTTTTTAATCAATCTTAAGCTCAGAGCCTCCAGCGGCTCCCAATCTAATTCGCGTTGAAACCTCTTAATGGCCTATGTTCGCTAGTAACAGTTATTGACGAATTCCTTCGCATTTTATCGAGTTCGCTGATTCGTTATTTCTGCGCCGAACACTCGTTGCTGAACTTGAGACGCCAGCAGCTTCCTCGGGAAACTCGGTCTGAAATTTTCTACGAATGTGCCGATGGATTGGTCGAAGAACTGGTAGCATGCCTGACTTGGAATCGAGAGACCCGGGTTCGAATGCGGACTTAGCTATACGCCTTATTCATGGGAAATTTTACACCTGGTGTAAATATCTTGGAGCCCGTGCATGTGACAGTGAACTGAGACACTTGCTTGCACAGAGCGTTAAATCAGTGCAACTCAAGGCTGCGCCATCGGTTGAGAACAAAGTTGCGGAAACGCCTCAACATCGTCAATGCCAAGAGAGTAAGACCCGTCTTTAGACGCAACCTGAGTTGAACTGCATTAGCTAATGGTGTAAAATTCCCACAAGTCATACGAATTGGTTGTTACCAGTGAGGAATTCAAAGGATAATATGTATACCTTGACAGTTGACGTATCACACTTCCTATGCGAAAAGCTCTAAAAGGATTGGTAGCGATTAGCGCTTTACCTTGTTATCAATCATTTACTGATTCACTCCCAATGCACATGCAAATTCGTACAGCTTTCCCGCCCTCAGCTCCCGCCAACTACCGAAGAATAGAATAATAGGGACCTTGGTATTCATAACGCTCCTTTGAAACTATATATCATTCATTTTCATAATTTATAGCATACATCAGGCATCAAGTACAATAGATTGAACTTAGGGACTCCGCAGAAGAGCACTATTTTGGTGGAATTGCAATTACGATAAATATGGTAGTACAGACAAAAGACATATTTTAGCATCAAGGTAAGTACATGTACACAAGTGTTTATAATTTCAAAAATATCAAAATCGGAACTCAAAAAAAACAAAGCATCATAAAAATCATTTTATGGATACTTGACTCGATATTGACGTTGATACTTGTCTTGATATTTTTCAATCCTTAGCCTACTTCCCGAACTACCCGTGGCATGAAGTGGCACGACCTTAACCCTCTCGTATATAAGTTGATGACGCCAGGACTACTGCCAATCGAGTTGCCTCATCCCGAAAATGTGCTGTAAACCACCGTGTATGTAAATGTCTTCATAAAAAGTCGTCATTCGCGTCAATGACAGCTGAGTGATCTCAATTCCACGAAGATGTAAGTTATAGCGATGGTTGTTTACAAAACTTTATATTTAAGATGACATTATCCCTTGAATTCATTCAAATCTCTTGTAAGTTATGTGGCATAATGTGGTGGAAATTATTAATATTAAGATATTTCCATGTTTTTCTGAATTTATTTTCACGCGACTTGTTTATCCGTTACAACGACCCCGAAAAATGCAATATTAACAACGCGGAAAATAAATTCTATGGAGATATCGCGGCGTCCGATTTAACTAAAACCGTTTAAATTCGCTAATGATATTCATTGTGATTGGAAATGCTTCGCAGCATATGTTGAGAATGAAGGGAATAACTGAGCACAAATTGCTGCGCTTGGTACATTGTTTAAAACAGTTCAAATTGCGTCCGAAATGGCGGCATATGCAATAAATCCATCTACGAGACGGGCTTTGGCCTCTTTCTTCGTCGTTTCTCACTAAATCTACTCCTATGACACGAAAGAGATGCTTATAACTTGCAAACTTGACTGAAAAAAAGGCTTATTGGAGTAATTTTAAAAAAGAGCCGTCTTGAAAGCTCCTTTCCTTTATTTTGTAGCATAGGCTTGCTTCCCTTGAGGCATCTTTTTATTTACAAGGTTTTACGTCGATCTTTCATAAGAAGTGGAAATACGGAGTTATTATTATACAACTGTTCTTCCTTCACCCTACGAAGATCACATATTACTTTACCAAGACCTAACCTTACGCTGTATGAACGTTGTTTCTTGTTTATAGGCCCAAAAGTGTATAACTTATTACCTGATTCATGTCTGAAAGCAAAAATAATAACGTAATTATGAAAAATATACAGTCTTGGTTGGTTAGAATGCAAAGTATGCAGGATATTTTCCTATGATATAATACCATGCAATACATGCACGTACCTACTTCCATTAAAATGCTGTGCCTAAAATGTTTATATGTCAGCATGACCCTATGTAAATGATGGTAGCCATAAAACAGGTTGTCCTTAATGGCTACCTAAAGTTACTCCGTTTTATGTAATTAATTCTATTCTGTACTTTTTATTTTTTTGGAGTAATAAACAATTTATTTATTATTATCCCCACTTCTGAATGCGCTCACTTGCGGACCTTGGTTCGCCGTTGGGAGGCGCTGCTGTCGAGGAGCGCGTCGCGCCGGCCGCCCGCTGTCCTTGGCGGAAAACGACACGCGGAGGAAATAACTGCTCTCGGACACGGCGCGCTCTTTGGCTGCAGTGGAAGGGAGCAGGAAAACCGTTGACAACACCGCTTCAATCAGCAATTAAGTAAACACTGATCAGTTGAAAAAATTCCCAGAGTTGCTATGGTATGAATTCGATTCTCTCCACAAGATGACGGAATTAATTTTCGTCCAGCAGTCAAGATATCGATTGAGGGAGTGAAGAGCCATTTCTTTTTTTCTAAACAGAGTTAGGTACAGAAATTAGAACATGAAACCCATAGAGATCAACTAGATGTTTCGTTGTGCATTTAATTTTGTTCTCGATGTCAGCACAGAATGAAGGCCGACCACCAAGCTTCAGTGCCTATCCGTCCTATCCATCTGCCACCAAGTTTTTTTTTAAATATTTCTTCCATCAATTTCTGTACTGTAACTCTTTTTAGATTAAAAATTCCTGTTATAAACCTGTTCTCCCTGGCTTCTCACCCTCTCAATTGCATTGTTTTCAACATATTTTCTCATGAAAACCATCCAATTGCACGTTGCATTGAACAATTCCTATTGTTTCTTAGAAAAAAATACAAAAAGTACAAAATTCGAAGTGCTTCTTCAATTTTTGCCACTGTGCTTAGCCCTTACATATCGAAATAGGGGCGTATATTAAGGGGGTTGAGTCCCCTCCCTCTCACATAAAATAAAAAAACGTTGTCTTTCGTTCCCTGATATAGTGTAATGAATCTTTCCCAAATCATGGACTTGGAATGCTGTGATACTCCATCGTATTCATTATATCTTACCTTGCCTTACATTGAGCTATCTATTACCATCTACCACCTCCTCAAGTTATAGGTCGTCTATTATTCCCGTAACATTCGAGAGATACCACAGAAAAACCCGAAGGACAGGGATCTCCTATCTGAATTTGACGAATATTCCCAAAGTGTCCGGACAGGCGAAGCAGCCTTTCGTCTCCCAGGATACGCTCTGCACTGGGCCAAACAACTAAGTTTATCCAAAGGTAGTCCTCTCAGGGTCGAATATAAGGCAAGGTTATATGAGGACTTATACACGCAGCTGCTTCGATATGTGTAACGAGGAAGACGTGGCTGATTAGATAAGGTGTTTAAGTGGGGTATAAATATGCATTTAAAAGAAGGCAAGGAAGCGCTTCCGCCTCCTCAATTGACACGAAAGTGGCCCTAGTTCGATGCCCTCAACTTAATCAGCGTGCACCTCTAAGGTAAATGATGTTGGGAAAGAAGTCAGCCTCCAATATTATAATTTGACTGCGGAAGGGAAAAGCGACCTTCCTGGTATCGGCGACTCCCTTGGGCATTTGGCAAACGACCTTACGAAAGTGACCCCGCCAATTTTTTCACCACTTCTCAGTTTACGCCTTTAGAAAGCTGAACCGCAATGCCAAGCCGCCGTGAACGCGCGACACTTCCGCATATGAGAAGATTCCTCACGGCAAACGTCTACCTCGCGGAATTGATACAGACACTCGGGTCATTCTTCACTGTTCACATGTGACAGCTTCGCAGCAGGTGAATAATTTATACTGCGATAATTTATACATACGTCAAAATTCTTGTCTTTTCTTTTTTCATCTATGTACAATTGAATTGTGTTTATGCTTTTCATTTCATAGTTGTAAAAAGATACATTTTAACAATAGAATGGAGGGAGACCACCCGGCTGGAAGCCCGAATAGCCTTTTTCGAATATTTACGCTGGGAAAGCATCAGATTTTACTTCAGTACTGATATCCTTTCCTTTATCAGCATAAGAGTACTTTCCGTCACACCCGCTCAAACTCGCTACCTACTCCATATGCCTAAACCCCAAACCTATCAACAACTAAGCGTTCTCTTTCCCGCCGTCTTTCCATCTTAATAAACTCTCCCGAATTATATTAACCCCTTCACTTTTTAATTTACAATTTTTATGACTTGGCTTCATCTCGTTTAATGCAAAATAACCAAGTAACTTAATAAAAACTCGTTGCTTTTTTGTTATTGTTTCATATATAATTTTACTAACTTCTTTGTTTCATTTTTGTTGTTGTAATTGCACTTCAAATTGGCAATCTTGTTTTATGTCTACCATTTGCTTTAAATAAAAAATAAAATAAGCCCAAAAGGACCTGGTAGACCAGTAAGGCATATTTTACCTGGTAGACCAGTCTTTTTTCGTGTAGCATTACTAAAAAAATAAGCTTTCGTTTTGAAATCTCCAGGGAATACGGAGAAGACTCTTGGCAACATTTTCCTGCATCTCAAAATTCAAAATTTTGTCTCAGTACAGCAGCAGAAGTATTTGAATGGAGCGAGTACTGAGCGAGGAGGGGACCGTGTCCAAAGGAAGTATGCTGGGTACTTATAGGAGGGGGAGGATAGGATTTATAGAGTGAAAGGAGTAGGCCTTTCGTGAAATGAAGAAGGAAGCCCGTAATGGGATGGGAGACGGCCGGAATTGCTCGCAAATTCCCTTTGTAGACAGTTTAATAATAATGCTACCTCATAAGCGATGATTACATAGATTTTGGGCAATGGAAAATGTTGAAGTCATCAGGAAGACAGCATAAGTATTAAACATTTAATACGTCACAAAATAAAATATTACCGGAGCCTATATAATCATGGGAAAAACGTTAAGTCCGGTTTACGGAATAAATTAGTCAACCGTTAAATTAAGCACCTAAAAAAAAATTATTCGTGGCTCTATTTTCGAGAAATGATCGCGCACTCAACGCCAAAAATAATTTATCATTCAGAAGTTGTGTTATACTGCCGTACGCACTCTATTGAAATTGAATTTTGTTGTTCATTAGCCACATCAATGTCTTTTAAGGAGTTCACTCCTCAATTTCATATTCAACACATGATATTCTCTTTCCCAAAATGTCTTCCTCCGTGATTCGCATTTTGGTAGCCAAAAAAAATACGGATTTAAAAAGCATGAAAAAAATTAGTAGCACACTGTGCTTTCCAAAGTTTTATTTTATCTGGCTGATTTCCCTTTAAAATCGACCAAAGCCCACGCTAATTTTCCCATTAATTTAACGTTCTAAATGCCGCGGGTCAAAGTCTCAGCTTTTGCCAATCAGCCTAAAAGTGCTGCGAGCCGAAATATCATCTTTTACGTTGAAAATTATTCAAATTAATAACTAAGCAGCGATTAAACACTCGAGTAACAATTCAGTATTAATTATAATGTTACATTTTTAATGTAACAAGAGTAAAATTTATAGAAAATACGATCTCGATCTACCAAGAAAAAGCAGAAATATTTTATCGAATAAGTTACATTTAAGTAATTCAAATACCTTTGGAATTTCTCCCCAACATCACTCCAAGTCGGTAGTACCGAAAGGGTTACAGCCAGCGTTTTTTCCACCTCTTTTCCATCGACGCTCGCGTTCTGGAATTTCACTTTGAGTACTCCCAACGAAAAATTTACATTTAATTTTTTTTCTTTAAACCGACTAATTTTACTAAAAAAGGCAAAAAATTAAACAGGATACATATGGAGCCGATATAGATGCGATTGCAATTGGAATAAAGCGATTGGAAAAAAGCTGCTCGTTGAGGGAAGAATCAAGCACGAAAGCGTACATTGCAAAGAACAAGGCGAGTCATATGTACGAGGCCGAGGTGTAGCCGGGATGGGGAGACCCCAATCAGCGGAAGCCGTGGCGTCATCAACTTATATACGAGAGGGGCGAGGCCGTAAACATTACACCAAGGATAGCTCGATCAGTAAGCGACGGATTGAAAATAATTGAGTCTCAACAATTCAAAAATTTTAAGTACGAAAATTGCAATTTTCGGATTTTCCGAGGCATGTTCATGCAATATTGAAACTTTTGGTTAGTGATTGATTTGATAAGCAATTTTATAACCTATAAAAATTTTCTTACATTGATTTTTATCGTATTGTTTTTACGCAACGATTTTGACACTTTTTGCAATAATGAGCACTTATGGTTGATGCGTAGTTTTCCGCGGCGTTGTCTAGATGATGTCTCCATGTTCCTGGGTTTCACCGCGTGGATTTTCTTTGTGACGACAGTTTCGCCGGTATTCCAACCGGCGCGGCGCGCCGCGGCGTCAACACTGTCTTGTGTGACAATGTCTTGGAAACTGTCGTCACAAAGAAAATCCACGCGGTGAAACCCAGGAACATGGAGACATCAATGAGCACTTATGCATAAACTTGCCTTGATGCTTAGATATGCTTGTTTTTCTGAGCTGCCATATTTATCGGATTGCAAATCCACCAAAAGTATGTTCTTCTGGGGGTCCTTCAGGACCGGAACTAGGAGTTTTGTCAGTGGGGGGAATGATCAGTTTGCCGCTCCCTCTCCTCAGACCCACCTGACTACTTCTCCCCACAGTATGTAATGTATTCGTAAGCTGTTTTTTTTTAGATACGCTAGTTGAAATTACACATCGTGTCTTTGCCATTAAGAAGTTTTATTAATATTATTGTTTAATAATTTACAAGTTAATAATTATTGTTAAATAATTTAATGAGAAAATTTACATAAATTTTTCAAGTAAACTTTTTAAATTTTGCCGCCCCCCGTGATCTGCCCTGCGCTGGCCTGGGTTCCTTATTTCATTCTATTACAGATGACGATTATTTTCATGCTACATATAATGTCCATGTATTATTATCATATCATTCTTCCGTATTTGGCGGAAGCTGTGAGCCGAGAAGCTGTTCGTTTTCTTCTTTTCGTTTAGCGCCTGCGCCAGCAGCGGTTTCTGTGCGTCAGCTCGCAACGACCGCCGCTAGCGTTTTTCCGGGATCAAATAATCGCTGCGATCCGATCGGAATACCGGAAGTCAACGCGGGCGCAAGAGGGTGGGATGGGGGGGGGGGGAGGGTCGGCGCTGTCGTCCACGTGAGCGCCGACCTTCGGCGGAAATCGCAATTCAGCCGCGATTGCAGAGACAACGCGTGTCGCGTGCCCCGGACGCTCGCCTCGATCACCTATTTATTGTGTCTCTCGCCATCGCATGAAAAACAATAGAAGAGTTACCTGCGCAGGCTACAAGATGATGGATTTACATAAATTTTGGAAAGAATGTCGTCATTGAGAGCACGCTTTGGCCACCTTTCATAATAAGGTAGTTTCCTTCATCAAAGAAAACGAAAGGCATTGATTGCGATTCCTTGCCCACCAGTAGTGTTACCCACCCACCAGTAGTAGTGTATTCAAAATATACAAATTATTATTTTGTTTTAGAAATACCGGTTTAGACGAATGGCAATGGTCAATTTTATCCTCATTTGAAAAAGGCCAGATTGGCGCCCATGCGATGCCACTACACGTGACGTCACAGGGACCTAGTTTCTATACGAGTAGATAGGAGTTTTACATCGTCTGAGATTACCAATGCATGCATGAGGCACAGAGCTCAGGGAAATATGTCTTAATAATCACCCATTAAAATTGTCTAAGTTAGGAATGTTTCCTTCGTTTGATAAGGTATTAATAATCCTAATTTAAGCCTTACGCTACCTGCTAGCATGGTACTCTGCTACCTGCTAGCATCCTGCGTCGTATCAGCGCTCATAGCCTCGCCCCAAGGTCACCTCACTTGCGGCAGCGGGAACCAAAACGACGTCACACGGAGATTTCCCAGCATTCATACTTTGCCGTCGCGTTTTCGCGCGCTTGAAAATTTTCACTCTTCATTTAATTGCGAAAAATAGATATCGTCATTTAAATATCTAAAAGCGTGAAACGTACTCCAGGAGTAATAATCTTTCGATTTAGGCAGTAAAAAATAATAGGAAACCACCCTATTCTGGGCCGCACATTCAAATCTGGACATTCATATCCAAATTACTAAGAATATGTAGCCGGTTGAAGCAGTAAATTTTAGAGATTATACTATTTTGGAAATATGGTGACTTAGTTAATTGCTACAACCGTATAAAATTTATTTAGAATCCACTATAGTTTCTTGATAGCCTGAAAATTTCATTACTTCTGTTTTATTATTATTTAAAAATTTCATTAAATAATTTAAATTTCATAAACATACAGATGTTTTATCAAAAATCACCTTTCTTAAATTAAATTCATTAAATACGCAACTTATTTTTTCAGCACTTTGAATTAATTTGAAACTATTGACTTCGCTACATTATGCATTATTTTTTTTCCCGCCTTAGGCATAATTGAGACTCCATTTCAGGAAAAGTATGTTATATATAAGATGCTTAAATGCCGTTTTGACGTTGGCTACAAATTATGCAATGACTAAACGTTGTATGCCCCATAATATTTTTAAGCCTAAAAAAAACAAATATTGGTTAATATATTTTCTGACACAATTATTAAAAAAATATATTTTGCCATGAGTAAAATGTAAATCAAATTATACATTTCGAACCTGCTTTATTTAGATGTTAGAGGCACTGGAGTCAGCAAGTAGGATGAAGTTGGTCATATATCATGCTGGAGTCGGAAATGACCGTGGCGCGAGGTGACCTCTGCCCTCAACGTATTCAAAGGAAGATGAGTGAATACTTTCCCGTCAATACCAATCGCATGCTCACTCAGGGGGAGGTAATCGCTGGAATTCTCGAAGGCTCTCATGTCGGAAACGGTTTTTTTTTACCTTCCCAATAATCTCGTCAAGGAAGAAAAGATATCTACACTCCAAGGTCGCAGGAACAATGAACACTTTTACAGTTTTATTAAGCGACAAACGATTCATTCAGAACAGCACGCAGAAAAGAGGTTGACCACAGAAAAATATTGATTTTTTTTAAATTTTTAAGCCAATACAATTTTTTATTCGAGCCCGTTAGATTTCTGAACACCAAGGTCCCTCCGGCAGTAAAATTACCATTTTTTGGTATACTAGAAGCATTCAAAACTTTCTTTTCTGCGCTCACGGGATCGAATTTTTTTTCCTCACAAAAATCTCCGATTTCCAGGCAATTAAATTTTTAGAGCCAAAATAAGTCTCAAGTTTCGACTAAAAAAACTTCTCAAATCCAGTGCTTGATGCAATTCTATGAGTATTTATCGCGAAATAGCAAGTCTCGAAAGTTTAACTTTCATTTCCTTCATGGACATGTAAACGGAAAACGCTGAAATTTACCTCCTCGACGCTGGATTGTATTTGCAAAAATAATTTACGATTCAGGCAATCACTATCAGTAGGGAGAGAATTTACTATGGTGATTAGACGGTGGAAAAGAAAACGTTTGATTGTTGATAGCCTGGGTATTGGCATGTGGTGTAGGAGGTTCGAATCACATAAGATATCACCCAGAGGACGAAAAAAATTACCGGCTGATCTAGGCTTAGGATAATAGGATAAAAAAAACCAAAGAACATCTCTGCGAGGTAGGTGCACTCTCTAACTAATGCAGCTAAGTTATAAATCGCTTTTGCATTTTGTGGGAAAATAATTGGTTTTGTCTCTCGCTAAAGATAAGTGAAAATCGCATTATTGGAGGTTGACACACGAACGGAGCGAAAATATTTCTTGATGTATTCTAAATTGTGGTAAATACTGTTTTTAGAACGTTGTTGCTTAATTTTCATTTAGAATGAAGCACTTACTCATTTATGACCGCGATGGATATTATGCAAAGATCCAGTGACTCTAATTCCCTGAAGGAGGTGCAGTGGGTAGTAATCATGATTGCCTGAACTGTAGATTATTTTTGCAAATTCAAATCAGTGTAGGGTAGCGTAAATTTCCGCATTTTTTCGTTTATACGTCCAAGAAGGATATGAAAATTGTATTTTCATCGATTTTTCCCAATTGGTTGAAAGTACCTACTGCCCTGGCAGTATCCTAAGACGCGTGGTACCATTGCAGTAATTAGATGTACAGGGTGATTCAGGAGAAATCTGCAATACTTAAGGAGGGGAGAATATTTCTAACATTTATTGTCTCATAAACATGGGGTTGCAACTTCTTAGTTACTGAGGAATGGCAAACAAACATTTTTTGGATGCACGCTGGAGCTACCTTGAAAACGGTTTTTCTTGGGTATCCACTCTTTTCAATATGCTATTCAATACTCTGATTTTTATGGGCATTAAATAATTACGGTTGATCGAAAATGTGCGATTATAATTTTCTGAAACAATCTCAAAATGAATGAGATTGCGTAATCGTATCGCTCGCACCTCAAGTTTAATAAAGCTCAAAGATGAATTGTTTTAGACAACCATAATCGTAAATTTAGTCCAACCTTAAATATTTAAAATCCTTAAAGTCCAGATGTAATTATCATATAAAATTTTTTTTGCTAATTTCTGACATACTTTTAAAAAATAAAGAAAAAACCGTTGTCATGGTAACTTCAAAGTACATTTTAAAAATGTTTGTGTTGCAAAATCGTCTACCTAAAGTGTTGCAGATTCCTTCTGAATCACCCAGTAGATGATTTTATCTCGCATTTTTAATTTTCGGGCCAAATAAATCCCATTTATTTGTGATAGATTTGAGGTCTAAAGTAGTTGATGGGAGACTTTGATGCCTTGCTTATAGGCGAGAGACGTTTTCGATTCAATGATCAAAATTTTCTCCAGATTCAAAAAAGAAAAAAATTAGTAACAAATATTTGCACCGTGGATGATTATATCTCATAAACACAAAAATCCGCTTTAAAAATCGACAAATTTAGAAAAGAAATGTATTTTGATTTATACATCTGGCATTGTCAATAATCTCTATCGCAATCATTAATTAATTTTCTCAGCACTCATAATTGATAATGAAAGCTTTTATAAACGAAATGCCACAAAAAACTGAGGAACTTGATTCAAATATATTAAATGTTAACACCATTTTTATTCTTAACCTACTCATAGTGCAGGTTTTAATTTCGTTTTAATCTAAATTCTTCACATTGGAAAAGGCTGACAGTTCTCCAAGCTTAAATTGTTACGCAAAGCTATTTGAAACATTGAAAAAGACGTGATTTTCAGGATGGAACATTAGGTTTACTTTAAAGTTCGTGCTCATTTCTGCCTTCAAACAGAAAAAAAAACAGCTTCAATGCATGGGGATCGTTTGAGGACTGTAATATGCAAGATCTCTAAACTTAATTAAAGATGTGGAAACAGAGAAAGATTGTATCGGACTTCATGGCTGGCAATGAAGAAGGAATCTAGAAAATAAAAGATTACCTCATCGGCTGCACGGTGCGTCGGAAGACTAGGGGCTCTGTACATATACCTATTCAAATCTTATTCACGAAGAGCATTACGGCTAATTGGATCTCACGACCAGCCGTATAATCGCGGAATGCCGTCCTTGGGAACTGAGTGAACTTCCAGCTCGTAATTACATCGCTCTCCTGAGTAAGGAAAAAGAATATAGAGTTAGCAATTAAAATTTTTACTTTAATTGTAATTATTTCACTGTTTAATCAATGTGTAATAGTGGACAAAGAGTTGTCTTAATTAAGATATTCATGAATATGTAAAAAATTATTTTTGAATATCATTGATAGATGTTTTAAATCTGCAGTTTCTATTTATCTGAAAGTCATCTCTACCTACAATGCTAGAGCTTTTTGATATAAAAATATTATTGATTTAGTTGTCAAAATTGATGAGTTCAAGGATTTTATATTTGGAAATAATTGACTCTAATTACTACGTAAGGGATGACATTTACGATTTAAGAATTTTACAGCCATCTGGTGTACTATTTCTATCTGTCTGTACTTGAGCAACATTGCTTGGGAAGCATTGCAAATTTTAAGCACTGTTTAGTCACGAATGCCGTCTCATCCGTAATCGGAAAATGGAAGGCTGCAGTATTCTATTATGAGGATTGCAGTCCCATGTATGAAGACGTAATCTCAATGGTTCTCGAGATATGCTCTACACATCAGATATTTCAATTGTAACCGAAAATGGCATCACATCCGTCATTTCTGTTCAATCCCAAGAACGACACCGGCAACGCTGGATTTTACGTTTTACACGCAAGAATTTCAACTTTAAACAACTAAGCGGTCAGCCAGACTGCTGCAAAGTTTCGAAGATATATTAACGTAGGGAACCCACCAAGATATTAAGCTTAAACAAAAGAGAGGTATGGAGAAGACCTTAATACATCCAACGCCATACACAATAAATTTATTCCCTCTTCATATTTCATGCGGATGAAACGACTGTATTGTGTGGCACGTTTGTTCTATAATACGACCGCAGAGTAAACTGAAAAAAGTGCGCTTAATGAGTCTGTGCAATAAACAGAAGCCGGGGCCGATATTGAAATCCCCATATCCAGAATTTCAAGTGGAAATACTTACAAATATTCTTTATTGAAACCATATTAATTCCCCCTTTACATGAGTACTTAATGCTCTGGAAGTGAATTTTTATTCGAAATAACCAGCATTTTAACGAACGCTATCTTTGGAATTCTCCAATCAGAGCAATCAGCGTCCACAACGACCATTGATATAGCCATTTCATTCTGTGGCAAAAGCTAAAAATCGTTCTTTTTCATATTTACTGTGAGAATGCGTTCGTTTTTCAGAAGATTGGATTGCAATGTCCGAGATCCTTGTTCTGGTGCCCTGGCACTTGGATCTCCCTTAATGCCCGCCGTGCCCACATCACGTTTACCCTACAAATACCCTACAAGTTTCCAATACTTCAAACAGCCTTCCGCGGCTATTGAAGCTTGAAGAATTGTCAATTTAGTGCAATACGAGGAATTTCGATTGAATGGAAAGCTTCATTGGAAAGTGATTCATTGAAACCGTAAAATTAAACATAAAAAGGCGTGGTTCTCATGAAAGGACCTGAGGTTAACTGTAAAGTGCTTGCTCACTTCTCCCTTTAAAAAAGAAGAGCTTCTATCCACGAGGATAATTTGAGAACTGTAATATACAAGACTTGTAAACTTAATTATATATGTCGAAACACATTGAAATATTATATCAGACATCATGGCTCTGCAGTTTCTTATTCGCTCTAACTTATTCATTCACCCTGATGAGGACGGACGAATCGTTCCTCGAAACGTTGGTAATATACAAAGATTTCAACCGGTGGATGGGGACTGTGGAAGCCCAGTCGATAGAAAACACTTGGCTTCTGAACGATGAGTCGCGGGTTTAAATCCCAGTTGGCGCCTTCTGACGCCCCCATAAACAAAATCCACGAAATGTAAGGTGGCCCAGGGAAAGGAACCAGTCTCTAACGCTGAATGTGTGGAATTTAAACGCCTACAACATGACTTGGGGTGAGCTCTACCCTCACTCATCCAAACAAGCCTTCGGGTTGAATAACTGAACGAACCCGGTGAGCAGGTATCCCGAGGAGTCTTCGCTCAAAATGTTTCATGTGCCAGGCAGAAATTATCACCAACCAAAATCCAGGCTCAAAATTACTTTCCTCCGAGGCTGCCAGGCCGGAGTTCAAATGTGGCTAGGCCCTTAGTCCCTGCTTTGCGGGAAGCTTTCCGCGAATCCATTCTATAAGAATGCGCTTCCAGAAAATTTCAAAAACAAGCGAGAGCGGGAGAATTCTAATCTAAATGACAGCGGGGTAAATCACTCGGGAGTATAACAGTCGCCCTGAGGCGGGGGGTGAGTGGGGGGCACAGGGGGAAGGGATGCGCTTGGAGATGAGGGCACAGTTAGGATCTTAGAGGAGGGAGAGACGCACCAAGGTCGCGGCAGACTGCGGAATTGGAGGGCTTGTTTACGGAGCAATCATTCTTTAAGTACGTAATAGTCGAAAGACTTGAAGCTACTCCTCTCCGAGCGGAGAGAGATGTATTTGTGGAGGACGTGAGTCAATGCAGGAGGGAGGGAGGGAGGGATGTGGAGGGGGTGGAGAGGGAAGTGGAGGGTGGAGACAACCATCAGATTCACTTTTGACCGCAAGAAAAACCAGTTACTACAAACCTCATCTCTCGCGACGGAGGTTTTTTTTCACGTCTCCGAAGGGGAGTAGAGGGGAGGGGGAACACAATATATATAATGACTCCCCCACCATCCCCATTCCTCCCTTCTTACGCTCCCCTCCGAGTGTATCAGCTGGGAAAAGCCAATGTCAAGTTGCGGTGGTGGTTTCTCTCTCTCTCCTCCGAAGCCTCGCTTTTACTCCCCCCCCCCCCCCACAGTCACTTTCTCATTCCAGTTCCTCCCTCCTCCCAATCCCAATCAGAAGAGAGCCCCTCTCTACACACGACGACCGAAGGCTCACTTTCCCCGCATACTCCACACCCTCGCGGCGCAGCGAACGACGCTTCTGCCTTGCGAAGCCGCAAGAGTGTACTTCCCCTTCTAAAGGCATCCAGGCACTCTGTCCAGCTGTGCGCTCAAGTTTAACACGTTCCCTGACACTGGAAATATCCGCCATAACTAAGGTCACGCCCATAATGAATAATTATTTCATATTCAAAAAAGGTTATTCGAGCTTCCAGCCGGGTGGTCTCCCTCCATCCTGCCGACGTTTCGGAACACGAGTCGGGTTCCATCCTCAGGGCTAATAGTCTCAAGAATATATTCGCCGAATAGCCTTTCTTGAATATATTCGCCGGGAAAGCATAAGATTTTACTTCAAATATTTTATAAATTTATTTATTCAAGTATTCTAGCGATTAAGGCAGGTTTCCATGGAGTATTTAAGCAGTATTCTGGCAGTATCCTTTCCCTTAAATTCCCTCTTAAATTCACAACAAGGCCCCATCCCTTTCATTCTAACTTTTTAACTCCTTTCTCTTGCCATCGGACTGTTCCATATTTTCACCGTTTCTAACTTTCCAAAGAATCCACAGGGAGAGAAAATTGTAATTGTTATTCATTATGAAAAAATCGATTATGAATATGTACGACAAATATCTCATTAGTGCTACTAATCTCCATATTCTCTTCTCTATTGAACTCTTCTTAAAGGTAACGTATCTTAGAAGTGCCATTATTTTATTATTTTTGAAGGTACTGTAACGGTTAAGGTTAGATAACAACGATTATTAATTAAGTATTCTACCGATTGAGCTACGTTTCCATGGAAAATTTGAGGAGTATTCTGGCACAGTCTCCCCCTCCTTTCATTGCCTCTTCAATTCACAATAAGGCCAACTCCATTTCAATCTATCTAAAAATCCTATTCTCTTCCTTTCCCTCCCTCGTTTACCTAACGTTCTACGCTCTAACACTGTTTTCAACATCCCCTCCCCGCTAAGTACTCGCTCCATCCATACTTTCTGTCTTCTCCGTATCTCACGTAAAAGCTGGCTCTCCTCACCCACCATGCCCGGCACTTCGTCGTTTCTCCTCCTCTCCGTCAACTTCACCCTCTCCAAATTGTCCATATTCAGATCTCGAACGCAAAATAATTTTTTTTTTTTAATTGCATCCATCCCCATCGGGTGAGACTTCGAAGCGATGAAGCCACTTGAGAGTACATTCCGTGAGGTATTCACGCACTCTTGCAAATTGAGCGTTCCCTAATACAAGGAAAACATTGAAGGAAACTACAGCTATCAGCGTGCCCTGGAAACCGAATTCTAATTAGCACAAATTTTACACCGTATGCCAAAGAAATTGTTCAATATTTCACAGCCGATTAACTACGTTAAAGGAATTTGAGAAATCGCTGAATACAAGGAGTGGCACGAAACAATTATAGAAAAACAATATCTCGGTGAATTGGCTGAAAATCAACACAGAGGCGACTAAGACATCGATAGATGGCGGAAAAGAAGAGGCTAGGATAAATGCTAAACTGGGAAAATATAAATTTGAGTAGGCGAAGATCTCTACTTCTTGAGCAGCCCAGAGAAGAGAGATGGATGAAGCAATAAGGACAGTCAGTAGACCTTAACCGTTAAATAAAGTTAGTCAGTAGATCTACCCAAGCGGAGAAGGCATTCCTCAAAAACAGAAGAGTATTAACGACTGGGAATATAAGCATTGAATTAAGGAATCAATTTATCAGGACATAACGGCTATACATTCGGAACCCTTCGACCCAACCATTAGGTTCCCATCAACCATTAAGTTGGTATTTCCAGTAAAATCTACGTCAAGCACTTTCTACAGCGTATTAAAACGAATCTGATCTGTAGCATTCCTTATCAATCGCAACCTCGCGACCACAGGTAATGCATTGAGGAGGTCCGTCCCGTTTTGTCTCGATTTGTGCTGTCTTCTGTTGGGCGCATTTTAATCGGACCTCAAAAATGTCTGCAGCGTAGAAATGAGTTCAGAGCTATCTATAAATTATAGACATTAATGACAGTAGGTTCACCCTCAAGGAGTACCATTATTAAGGTCAGTCAATGTGGCAAATTACATATTTCAATACTGATGTGCATATTGCTTGACAGGCCTTTTCATAGCTTATTTCCCCGTGAAATTTGGGTCACTTTGCAGTTAGCGCCGCCGGCAGCGACTTTTATAAACCCATTTAAATGAGTGGTATGTGAAAACACATCTGGAAACCGACCGCAGAATTGTCATTTGTAATTCATCATAATAAAAAATAAAGCGATTTTTATCCACAAACGTTTGATACGTTTGCCGACCCGGATTCTAACACCTAGTGCCATCTACTGGGTAGACTATGAAAAATACCATCTACTTATTAACTTTTTGTGGACATGAACCAAGTGATATTTTAATCATGAATATCGCAAACTTCCGAAAAGTTAAGCGTTTACTTACCATCTCTATTAAAATATTCTTTAGCTCAACTCTCCCCAAACAAATAAAATTACTGTTCTTTCCATAAACATCTCTCACAGCTAGATTTTAAGAGCATACTGTAATGAATCAACAACCCAACTTAGAATATTGCTCTCTTTCGCGATTCAAGACCCCTTCTGTGTAACGCCCGCAATACTCTTTACAATACTCTAAGACAATTACGAGAGACAGCACAATGCGTGGAAGTCGATAAGACCGCTGCTTTCTCTCCGAGGCGAGAGCCTGAGTGAGTGGTAATTGCGATAAAAAAAAATATGTTTAACTGGCGGAGATGGATGCGTGCGGGTGATCACGTAGAGCGGATGCTGACTGTTTGTGCGGCGACATCTTAATGGAGATGGGCAATGCCGTTCGCTCTTTGCTCAGATTCGATCTTTACTAATCAAATCACCTTGGTGAGCCAATCGATTGATTCGATCGCTTCGGTCTTTCGATTCTCGGTGAGCCCATGAATCGAGAGAATCAAATACTTATCATTCTGCGAGAACGACATGCTCTCTGATCTTACTTGTATTGAAATAAATACATGCAACATTTTCCTAGATTATTATTATTACGACCTAGGTATCAATGTTACTACATCACCTTCAGGGCACAAATGGTCCGTAGTGCATTCAATTTATACATTTGTAACTACAGTGGGTGAAGTAAAAGGGAGGGGAGGGTAAAAGCTGGAGAAGAAAGTGAACGGAATAAAGAGGAGGAGAGTGAAAGAGGGGAAGATGATGAGTCCTGGAATAACCAGAGAAGTGGTGGGGGTTAGCAGTGGCGCCGACTCCATGGGGCCTGAGGGGGCCCGAGCCCCCTCAAAAATTTGTTATGGGTGTGATGAAAAAATGTGCCAGGCTTGTCAATTTTCGCCGGAGTGTCCAGATATCGAGATTCGGGTTATCAGGGTTATAGTGTTGATCATATTACACTTCTAAAATGCTTAAAAAACTTAAAACTCGCTACTTATACAATTTCCCGGGGCCAGATCCCCGGTTTGGGCCGCCCCAATATTTTTTGTAAGTCTGCATCCCTAGGGGTTAGTGCGGGAAGAATTAACACATGGATTTACTCGATGATCGATAGAGAATCTAAGATAGTATGTATGCATGTACGCATTTTATGTGCCCACTGTAAGTATTTTATTTCTTTTCTGCAGCAGTTAAGAGCAAGTTCAAGAAAAAGAATGCAGAGTATCCAATTTTAAGTTGATTTGTGAATGAGTGAATCGGAAAACCAAAACCAAGGCGAAAGTCTCTTAAGGGTGTCTAGTTACTAATTTTCGTTTATGCACACTTCAAGTATTATTTGTAAATACCTCAAATAATACTTCAAATATTATTATTACATCCAAAGGGCACAGGTGAGCGGTAAGACTGACGGCTGATTCCCCAGTCACCTGGGTAACCGTTCTTTTAAAGACATTATATATTAGTGTCCAGCGCAGATAATGGACGAATCTGCAATGAATTCTTGCGAATTCTTTAAGCAATATTTTTTCAGTCAGTTAATTTTACTTTTTTTTGGACGATGGGAGATTTATTTGTATGACTGCATAATTGAATCTCATAAAATAAATTACTGTCTAAAAGTTAATCAACAATAGGTTGGTTTCCTGTTTTTTTATTGCCTAAATCAAAAGATTATTACTCCTGGAGGACGAATTTCACACTTTTAGATTTTTAAATGCCGATATCTATTTTTTGCGATTAAATAAAAAGTTAAAATTCTCAAGCGCGCGAAAACGCGGCAGCTTACAATTAAGGTACGTTTTCATAGACGCGTCAGAGGCGCACGCGCGCGACGATACGCGTCACGTATTCGCGTGAACCGTTCACATGCAAGCGAAAGCGAACCTGCGCGTAGGATGTGCTTGCGCGACATCTACGGCATAGAAGAAATTATAAAAAAAAGAAACGAGACGACCGTGTGTGATTGTTGCAAACTAACTTTCAGATATATGAGTTGGAGTGTATTTCTGCGAACATATTTGAAGGGAAGAAATGGATGCAGTACTGCCATTGAATCCTGTACAAATGGAATGGAGGTTTAATGCCTTATTGGGCCTTGTTTTACTGAGAAGACGGCGATATGCAAGAAAAAGGTGGTGGTTCGCCCAATATTTGAGGAACGCAGAAGGCAGGGAGACTGCCATCATCTCCTCCAAGAGATGATCTCCTCCAAGAGATGAGGCTTAACGACCGCGAGTCATTTTTTAATTACTTAAGAATGTCCCCAGAAATGGTTTAGTTAGAACTATCGAATTCTGATGAAATTTATCAAAATTTTCGGTCGTCATATGGCTCATTGAAAAATTTAGTAACAATTACCAAACCAATTTGAAAAATTATATCAAACTGGTTTGGTAATTGATACCGAAATGGCCACAGCAGTTCGATAAAAACTATCAAAATCAAAAGATAATAAAACATACGTAGCGTGCATATGTTAAATATTTTCAATCCAGAAAACACTCTTATGATCTAAAATCATAAAATTAATAGTTTAACGTAAGTTTATGCCAAAAATATACATAAAAAAAGTAAAAAAAAATACACCTGCTCGCAGCATTGAACGTGGGCCCTCCGCATGGTAGCGTTGGGCGCTAACCATTGGGCTAGATCGGTTGCCATAATAGATGCCTACACAAACACACCAATATTTTATTAATGTTCATAATCAACCTTTGCGTTGAAATGTGAATAAGATGTGATTAAACTTTCCCTTTGTAAGCTTAAGAGTAATACTTGATGCACACAATTGCACTAAGTAGTTACTCCATATCCATATCTAGTGCATATGCGCAAGAAAACTTTGTTTGTACGCTTTTTACATCGATCTAGAGGTGATTTTTACGTGCTGGGTGATATCCTTAGCATGGATTGCGTCTAGTATGACGACTTTAATCACGTCATTCAACATGATCGCGAATGATTATGCCTCAGGAATACCTCCAATTAAGGTTTTTATGTGTCGAAATACGCAAACATCTCCTACGGTTGAACATATTTCATCTCGGGAGACGCGAAGCTAGGCGAACGTATGCGATATCACACGAAGAAATCCGGGCTTCTGATTGGCTGAAAATTTCGCTTTCGCGTCGGTTCGCCTGAAACGCGTTCATGAAAACGTACCTTTAGTATGAATTCTTGGAAAAGCCCGTGTGACGTCATTCTAGTTCCCGCTCTATTAGCGCCGCTACGATGCAGGCTGCTAGCAGGTAGCGCTTGGCTTAAATAAGGATTATTAATACTCTATCAAACGAAGGAAACTTTCCGACCATAGGGAATTTTAATAGGCGATTATTAAGAGATGTTTCCCTGAGCTCTGTGCCTCATGCATGCATTGGTAATCTCAGACGATGTAAAACTCCTATCTACTCGTATAGAAACTAGGTCCCTGTGACGTCACGTGGAGTGGAATCGAATGGGCTCCAATCTGGCCTTTTTCAAATGAGGTTAAAATTGACCATTAACATTCGTCTAAACTGGGATTTCTAAAACCAAATAATTTGTATATTATGAATGAAGTAATGGTGGGTAACGAATCGCAATCAATGCCTTTCGTTTTCTTTGATGAAAGAAACTATCCTATTACTTATCACTTTCAAGCTAAATTGGTGGTCATAATGGTGGATTCAATGAAACTCCAGTGCAGATCTAGTGCAGAAAGACTGAATCCGTCGACTGAATAAAATACAAAGGAAGGCTGCGCGTTTCGTCAAAAACTGCTACGAGCGTACAAACAGCGTTACTGAATGTTAACCGAATAAGGCTGGGAGCCACTAGAGATTCGGATGCTGCCCGCAAGGATTAGATTGCTTGAACAATTGGGAATGGATATCTTTAGCAGCGACACGAAGGACACCATACCAGAGCCGCACTATATATCCAGGTCCAACAGAAGCGATAAATTAAGAGAGATATTTCGCCAAACAGATAGATATGGGAATTCGATTTTCCCCCGAACCATAAAGGACTTCAATTAATGGTAGTCGTAATTCTTTTTGAGAATTTTCATTTTATACGTAGACGGCTGGTGTCCAAACACCCCATTGCCACACGCCTTCATAGGTGGCTTGCGGGGTAGTATGTAGATGTATACCTTGAGAGTCCACGCGGACATCCAGAGGGGAAGGAGGTGTGGAGGACTCCTCGGTCACCTTCAGCCTCCTCCTCCTCTCCTCCCCTCTCTCCCTCCTCCACTCGGGGGACCAGTTCCTCCAGTAGGGCCTCCGTGGTACGCTCCGTCCCTTTCATGGCATTACTGCAATCACGCCCGACCGTGGGAACGCATCGCTTCCGAATCTTGGCCATCGCGGGGTTTACGCAGCGACTGGGCAGATAGATCCGACTCGCATCACTGGTGCACAAGGTTTCCTTTTCAAATAAATAAATAAATGAGTGGCACTTGCGATGCCTGCTTGGTGGGAGCTCACACCAATTGAACGAAAGAATACCACAAATATATATTTCATTTCCTATCATTACTATATTACGCATTTTGGTTAACAATACTGCATGCTAGTGATTCCTTACCCCCTGGAAAACACCTCAGAAGTGGTTCGCAGGGTAATGTGCAGGTATAGGTGTAGACGAAGTCAACACTCCCCTTAATGGATAAGAAGGATAATATAAACAATAAAAGAAGGGAGATAAAGGTTATAACAAATATGAATTGACTTGAAAATTGGAGAGTACGAATATCGAAGAGTTGGAAACTATCGTACGTACTGGTGCGCGCCCGAGTTGTTCAGAAGATGAATGCATCCCGCCCCATCGGTCTTTCTTAGGTTAGGAAGGATTCCTCGCGTTAAACGTATGCTATCATCTTGAAATATTAAAGGTAAGCAGAGCAAAATCTACTCAAAGCTTCCAACAATTGCCTCTATTTCAAATATTTTATTATTACCACATAGGAAATGACTGAAAGGTAAATTATCAAATGATTAGATTAAGTGAAATGTTGCAAAAGGTATGCTTTATATACTATAAAATTAAAAAAAAATAGTATTCATTATTATCGAGTAATGCGAAAGTAAAAAAGGCCAGTAGAGTGTGAGATTCGTCCCCTTAAATGTGTCTTTAACATCTCTCATTGCGGATCACCATTCTATAATCCTTTTACGTTTTTGATGCTGATATAATCATGAAATTCTTAGGCGCTCAAGATGTGGCTACGGAGGAGAATATAGGAGGTGAAATGGACGGAGGAACGACGAAGTGGTCGACTTGGTGGACGAGTGCAGGCCTATCTCGCGGGGAGGAGATCTTATTAAAATATACAACATAATAACATGTCAATTTTTCATTTCTCAGGCTCAAGTGTTTGGTATCACCTAATATATTTGTTTAAAATGCATTAAGAATATAGTAATGCTGTTGATATAATTAGCTGGAACAAAATTGGAGTCAGGCAATGAAAATATGTGATGCACTTCAAATATTTTATTATTAAAACAGAGGAAATGACTAGAAGGTAAAATTGTGAAATAATTAGACAAATGTTGCAAACGGTACACTTTATATGCTCTAAAGATGATAGTGTAAATTATTAACGAGTACCTAATGCGTAAGCAAAACAGGGAAACTGAGAAGTAATGAATTTTTAAATATCTATTTACGGATTTTAAATTAAGCTAATTTATTTATTTATATCACACCAAAAACAGCACTATAGCCTTTACATTGGGTTTATAAACAAAATAAATCATGTAAATATAATTAGTAAACATGTATAAGAATAATATCATAAATAACAGCCATTTTCAACATATACAATGCATACAAAAGGTCGGTGTCAAAAAGATAGACTTTTCACTGGGTTATTAAAATTGGTGCGGGAGGCAAAGATGTCAAGAGAGGAAGAAGTTATGGAGATTGAAATGAAAATAGAAGGTAGGCGGAAAAAGAGGGATCTATGAGATAATACCAGACGGAAATTTGGCTGGTGTAGAGCTTCATTATTGCGGGTTTTGCCAGCTGGAATGCGTAGTGAAAAGAATGTTAGGAGATCACTGGATCTGAAGGATCCATTCATGATGCGGTAAAGAAATTTGATGTCTAATGTCAATCTGCGGAGGCTGGGGTGTAATAATCCAAGTGAATCAAGTATTTCGGCAGGTGAAGAGAATCTGTATTTGTATGTGAATCTGTAATTTAAATGTTTCTTTTGGTTATTTTAACAATTCCAACGAGCTCTGACAGGAGAGCCTAAACTACTGGTAAAGGCCTACTATCATTTTTCAGCTTGGTGTCCCACATTTGCTTAGGGGTGTGGATTTCCAAGCCTTCCGCGCCGTTGCCAAGGCAGCGTGGCGATCTCTCATGTTTCCCGCAGCACTTGCACACTTCGACTTTTAGTTTCAATATACTCACATGTCGACGAAGCCAAATATTTTATTATTAATATTTTATAAAATATTTTGCAACGGCTATAAAATTTTAAAAGGTGAACCTATTTTATTTATTACTGTTCCTGATTAATTCCTCAACCACTGAATGGGACGACGCAGACACTTACCCTTGAGTGTAATTTCCAATACTTCTTTTTAATCTTGCAAAATTTTTCGCCATTACAAAATCGAATTCGCAATTGCTAACTGAAGTAAAAATCTAACATATAATTCCATTACGTTAGGATCAAATTAATTCTTCACTAGGCCGTCTATGGGTTCCTCAAATCTTGGTTATATAAGTCAAAGACTTGTTTCAAAAAGTGGTCACAATTAGGAGATAAGTGTTAGGTGAATATGTGGAGTTATATTTTTATATTTATTTTTGAAAAGGAATCTATAATTCTCTACTTTGGAAGAACAGACGCATTTAAAATAAAATAAGAGCTGAAAAAATAAAAATTACACGCACACGTTTGTTAAAATAACGCACATAACATTCGAGGTCTTATTCCTCAAAGTGCTGACTGTAAAAATTGTGAATGTGTTTCCTCGGGTATATAGCAGAATGCTTTGGAACGAATATTCCGGAAAGAAAAGCATAAACAAAGTTGCATCAGCTTTCAAAGTTGGCGACTCGAGCAACTCGTTTTACGTACAGGCAATTTTCCAAACCACTCAAACATACCTACCAACGACGGGAATGTTTATTTAAATGTTTGTTGGAAGGTCGAAGCGAAGGTATTTGGATGAGGCGTTCTACCCCTAAGGCCATTTGCAACGCAGGGCATTTGAAGAGGGTTGGAAGGATAGATGGAGAGAAAAGAAACGCAGGCATGAGCTTTTTCTAAAAATTAGGCGTCCAAAGGGTCCACTGCTTAACGTCCCATGTGACGGAAAGAGTGTTGAACATGAAGTGCCGTCCACAAAGCAATCAATCAAGCAAAGACCGGGCAACCTCTGAAAAAAAACTTCAACGCTGGGGTTTGAACCTGAATCCACCAATTTGGAAGACAGAACAATCCAGTCACCACACCAACCCATTCCCTCAATAATCATTTGAGTTCTGGAATATTTGCATGAGGTGACATCTTCGGTCATCTGTCGGACCGTAGATTGAAAAGTAGACTAAATCTTTTCGATAAATTCAAGAGCAGTGTCTTTTCTAACGAAGTTAACCATATCTTACGGACGCCAACATACTACGGAAGATCAGATCATATAAATAAAATAAGAGAGATAGATTGTAGAACAGACAGATTCAGAACGTCTTTTTTTTACACGATCAATACGAGATTATAACGGCAGCGATAGAACTCATAAATAGATTGCATGACTTGCAGTGTAGCCTAATAATCTATGTAAAACTTAATACATGTTTCTTAATTTTATTTTTATTTCTAACAGCATATGGTAGTATGATTTGATAGTATGCGTGACGCTTTTTGGACAGTATGGTGTGCATATGGGAGTCCAATTGCATGCTGCATGCTGGTGATTGATCACCCCCTGCCAAACACCCTAGAGGTGGCTGGCAGGGTATTATATAGATGTAGATGCCATTAGGGAAGAGCAGGGTAGAGAGAAACCCGCCGTCGGCGTTAGCCTGCTCTTAACGAAAGATCCCACGGGGACCACGGCTTAACGGCCGGAGTGCAGTTCTGGAATACAAACACTCTAGTAGGGATAGAAGAATCTCCAAAAAGTCTCCGCTGCCACCGGGATTTGAACCCGGACCCACTGGATGGGAAGCCAAAGCTCCAAACACCACACCAACCCGATCCCTAAATATTCATGCACGTTCAAAACTTTTCGATGATATTCCTGTAGAATGCAAGCATTACCATGTAAAGCAAACATTGAGAATAAATGGATTGCTATGCACTTATCGCCGAGTGGCGGACACTTTTGGGAAGAGATTAAAAATCGCCCTTTGCGGCCACATTAATTAAAAAGCTAAAAGAGGATCGGACCGCGCCCTCCTCCATTTAGTCCCCTTGTTTGAAGTCGGAAGATTCTTCGCCACCCAATTCAACTAACAAATAAAAATGAGGAGTACATACACTTTTGCACTTTGCGTGCTATGGGAGTAATATTACGCCACGTGAAATCCTTCGATTGTTGCTTCGGGCGTAATGTTACACCATCCATCTTTTGAAAAATTGTAACTTACCATTTTTTTAGCCATGTGTTACTGATCTCATAATAAACGATTGAAAAAAAATCGTTCCTTAAAATGATACCAAACACCTACTCCTCGCATTTAAGATTGGTTGTTAAGAAATAACACAAAAGTATTGAAAATGGGCGGCACTCGATTACAGATCTACAGCAATTAAGTCAGCACGGTAATTGTTATAGACTGCCTGGAAATAATTTTTTTATATTGTAATAATATAAAGGAAAGATAAAATTTCACATCTGTCGCTTTGATGTTTTATTTTTAGATGAATGACAAAGAAAATTTCAATTGCACATAATATAATAATTTTACCTTACAAAAAACGCTAGAAAACTACAAGCAAATGCTAAAACTAAAAATAAATGAGCATATGAAATGCGTAATTACAAACTCTACAGAGGCCTAAACTCTGGCCATCAACGCCACCAGTTCCCCTTTATATATATTTGTTTTTTTCATTCTCTCAGGTAAAAAGAAATATGAGCTTGGAATTGGGTGACCTTGGAGCCGAGGTCAACCGGCGACGCGCGGAGGCTTCCCGGATGTTTGGCGATGGGATCGCAAGAGCCTGGGATTCGGAATCCACGATACGGGTGAGCGAGGAGAAAAATCAACAGCAGAGGATCTCAAGAGGAAACTCAAATGCAAACGCACGCCTCATATACGGGCTCATACACATGAATCCGATACTTAAGTGTATTACAATCTCCACAATTTTTATCTCCCAAGGCAATAAAAATGAAGCAAAGCTTCTACGAATCCCTTATTACTTCATTTTTTGGTGTCTTTCCTGCTTCAATAAGTCTTTTTTTTCCAGCGGTAATACACATGCAATGATATATTCAAGAAAAAAAAAATACTGAGCGATGTAATTAGTAATGTTGGAGGTGGTTCTCGGGTATTGCTGTGTAGGTAACAATTTCACTCATTTTTTTCATTTTGTTTTTGAGTGAAAATGCTACCTACACAGCAATACCCGAGAACCACCACCAACATTGATAAAAGAAGCTGTGAAAATCTTCATACGATGTAATTAGTACTTTTATGCCCAAAATATTTCCTAAGAAAATAATTCTAATTTCTGTCGATTATGAGTGCAGCGTGATTTTTTTTCGAAAGCATATAGAAGTATAATTTTAAATTTCAAGCATTACCATTGGTAGCCTCAGGCGAAATACATGATAAAATAGTTAATGGCACCTAATAATTCTGCTTGTGATAGCGCCAAGCGGCTGAGTGATGCCAATCCGTATTGTCACTGTGGTCTTGAGATGTACGTACCTAGCAATGGCGGCGATTCAGACTATTTAGCCATTTATTTTGAACCAGAAAGACGAATCAATATGGTGAGTTCTCCATTTACTCGTTATATCTGAGAATTTGTTCATTTTAATTTAAAATAGTTTCACTTCAGTTCCATCCAGCATTGTCAGGCCCTTAAAAATGTACATTCCACTCACTCAGTGATTCGACTCAAGGTTGGTTTGGATAGGCAAGGGTAGAGCTCACCACAGATTAAGCTACAGCCGTATGAATATAACACACAGAGTGTGGGGGAGCCTGTTCATTTCTCTGGGCCATTTCACACTTCAAGGTCTTTGTTTTGGGGGTCCGAAATCTCCACCCGGGATAGGAGCCCGCGATCCTTCGGAAACCAGCGAAAAGCTCTACCCACTAGGCTACCAAGCTCCCCCAGCGTAAATTAGGTAACTTATAAAATACTACACCTTTGTAAACAAGATGTTATCGAACAAGATGTTGACGTCACAAGTCCGCTGTATAGATAATTTTGGAAAAAAAACTACCCAGACGACATGAATCATATACTTCGTTTACCCTCGTACTTAGGTAGACTGTAAAGCAAGGAGATTTAAAATGCAATTCTTTCCTCGTACTATTATGGGTATCAACGGTGTCTCGATTAATAAAATTAGTACGTTTTTCGCTGGGACGACTCATTCCATGTTTTTCCTATTGTTTTATTCGTGCATTGCTTTACTATTGGAATTAAAAACCGTTGGATAGATATATGCTTTAACATAAGCGTGCACGCACTGTTTATTATCATGCGTTCTATTTTTATGAGCATGTGGCGTGTAAATCCTCTTGCATGCTGGTGATTGAACACCCCCTGCCATACACGCGAAAATTGGATCGCAGGGTATTATATAATTTTAAAGAAATTATTAGTAGAATAGCCCAGGCGAAGAGAGCATTCCACCAAAAGAGAGACCTGATTACAGCGGGAAACTTAAATACGGAAGTAAAGAAACAATTTATAATAACCTACATTTGGAGTATGCTCCTATACGGAAGTGAGGCATGGACAATGACCGAAGCGGAGAAAGCAAGGATAGAGGCCTTCGAAATGTGGTGCTACAGAAGAATGATGAAAATCAAATGGATCGACCGAGTTAGTAACGAGGAAGTCCTAAGAAGAGTAGGAGGGAAGAGAAGCCTCATGAAAACCTGAACAAGAAGACGGAACAACCTTATAGGCCACATCTTGAGACATGATGGCCTGATGAAGACAGTCGTCGAGGGGCAAGTGGAAGGCAGGAACGGAAAAGGAAGACCTCGAACAAAATATATGGAACAAGTAAAGAAAGATGTGAAAGAGAAGAAATACGTAGGTGTGAAAAGATTAGCTGATAGGAGAACTGAGTGGAGAGCTGCGTCAAACCAGTCCTAGGATTGTTGACCAGTGATGATGATGAGATGTAGAATACAAGTGCAGATGCAGTATGGCGAAGAGCTGTTGGCTAGACCGGAAGACAGCTTAGGTTCGATTGGCCCAATAAGTAAGCAGTAAGATAAGGGAGCACTATTATGTTAGAGTGAAAATAGTCATGAGAGGAGAGTTCTGACTAGGGAGAGTTTGCTTTCACAAGGAGAGAAGAGGGTATGAGCCAACCCACTCCAATGTCTCACTCTTCCCAAGCGGTTAGTGACCGAAATATCATTTTGACTTTTGTTATTGTGGCGGAGAAAAAGATACGTCTGTGAACGTAAGAGGAAGTGGAGTCGAGAGGGGTTTGCTTGGAGGAAGAATGGCTGAGGGGGGGAGGAGGAGAAAGGAGAGGGGGTGAGTTGGCGTGTACGAGAGAGAGACAATGGGGGGCAGAGGTGAATAGGGGTGAAATGGATGGGGGGAGGGAGGAATGAAGGCGGGAAGGGTGGTGGCTGAAGGGGAAGGTGTAAATGGAAAGGTATGCATACGTGAGTATTCTCAGAAAGGATGGAAGGGGTTGGAGTTCCGTTCATACGACACAGACGCGGCAGACAGACAAGCGGAGGGCTTTTTTTCACATTGGGGCGCGCGGGTCTCTCGGGACTTGGGCTTTAGAAAAACATCGTATCGTGATGGAGGAAGGGTGGGAGAGAGAAAGAAAGAAGAAACATTGTGGTAAGAAAGAGTGATGGCGGACGGAGGCATTACTGATAAATAAATATGCACATGGATGTAATACGTGAGCGCCAACGGCGTCGTTACCAACCTAACCAATCTTTGACATTCCCTATTGCCTGGTTCACACCACGATGATCGCATGCGTGTAACCTAAACTCAAAAAACGTGAGTATAGACCACTATCGCGTTCAAAAGTTTTTGACTTACCATGGTAACCCAGTGCTATCCTCAGTGTGGGATATCGTCAGTAAAAAAAGTCAGAGTAGACATGGCAATCTTATATATAAAAATGAATCGCAAAATGTGTTGGTAAGCGCATAACTCAACAACGCCTGGACCAATTTCGCCAATTCTTTTTTTAAAATGTTCGTTGAAGTCCAAGGATGGTTCTTACGGCGAGAAAAAATCGAATAATTGCCGGGAAAACCCTAAAAACAGCCCTTTTCTTTTTCACATACAAACGTTTTCTAACTAAAACGTAGAATCAATTTGAGCTTTAATGCTATTATATAAAGTTCATATTAAATTACAAGCACTCACTGTTATCTAAGAAATGTAGGTGTGTTCCTAACGTCAAAAAGTAAATTTGCACTTTCTTACCGCTATACAAAGTTCAAATTCAATCATATCTATCAAAACAGTGTGCGTGTGTGCGTTGGAGCACAGAATACGTCGTTGGAGGATTTAATGTCGCGTTCCGAAACTAAAAAAAAGTGATCGCGGACCCGACCAAATTGAATAGTCACAAAATATAATAATAACAACTTGGTTGGATTCGCGATATTATTTCTTTTGTTTTACTTTCGGCAGGCGACAAAAAAATTAAACATTGGTATGGCTTTAAAGGATTTGACTTCAAGTCATATCAGATTAAAAAAAAAAAAAATTAAAAAAACAACTGTCAATGTCGATTTGCCGCCTTTGCCGGTGTTGTTTTTCTTGGATTTTCTGTTATACTCTACTGAGTGTGCTTTTTTTTTGTTTGCAGTGTTTTGTTATCTACCTATCACACGCTCATCAAATACGAACATTGTTTTCTATAATCATATCTACATGCTTCCCATCAAACCCAATTGATTTGTGGATCAAGTACAAAGATTATATGTGTGATGATATTTTGTGTGAAATACAGAATAGAATGGGAAATCCAAATATGCAAATCAGTGAAGAAATTTACAACGAAGCATTGATTTCAATTGAAGACATGTGCTTGATGATGTCAAACAAACTATTAATTCAATTAGGCCTGGCCGCGCCCAATCGTCCAATGCATGAATCTTTTAACCAAGAGTTGCACCGAGAAAAACTGTATGATCTCAACACTTTGAAAGAATTAATTCAAACAAATCTTCCACTGTTGAATGAACAACAGAGGTATGTATTTGATACTCTTATGAAAGTAACAAATGATGAAACTGGGGGGATTTACTTCTTAGATGCACCTGGTGGTACAGGAAAAACTTTTTTGATTTCATTAATATTAGCAACAATTCGCTCACAAAATAAAATTGCACTTGCACTCGCTTCGTCGGGAATCGCAGCAACTTTGCTTGAAGGTGGTCGAACAGCCCATTTAGCACTAAAATTGCCATTAAATATGCAAAGCAATGAAACTCCAACCTGCAACATTTCGAAGAACTCTGCAATGGCAAAGGTTTTGCAGCAATGTCAATTGATCATTTGGGATGAATGCACGATGGCACATAAAAAATTTTTGGAGGCTTTAGACAGAACCTTAAAAGATCTACGGAGCAATTAGAACCGATTTGGTGGTGCAATGATTTTATTAGCAGGAGATTTTCGTCAAACATTGCCAGTGATTCCACGATCAACGCCAGCTGATGAACTCAACGCATGTCTAAAGTCATCCAATTTGTGGAAATATGTCAAAGTACTTCATTTAAGCAAGAATATGCGTGTTGAGTTGCAAAATGACCAATCTGAAAACATATTCTCTATACAACTCATTGACATTGGTAATGGCAATTTTCCTATTGACATGTTGACTGGATGCATTAACTTTCCTCAAAGTTTTTGTCATTTAACTCAATCAAAAGAAGAACTCATTCAGAAGGTATTTCCAGATGTTGCTCAAAATTACAGAAACCATGATTGGAACGAGCTATATTGGCAGCCAAAAAAATTGATGTAAATGAATTAAATTTCAAAATTCAAGAACAAATTACAGGCGAATCGAGGATATATAAATCAGTTGATTCGGCAACTAACCAAGACGATGTAGTTAACTATCCACCGGAATTTTAAAACTCGCTGGATTTGCCAGGATTGCCACCTCACAATCTTCAATTAAAGGTTGGATCGGTAATTATAATGTTGCGAAATATCAACCAACCGCGCCTTTGCAACGGCACACGGTTAGCGATAAAAAAACTACTAAACAACGTGATAGAAGCAACTATATTGAAAGGAAAGTATAAAGGAGAAGATGCTCTCATACCGCGCATCCCAATGATTCCGACTGATGTGCCATTTGAGTTTAGACGGCTACAGTTTCCAGTGCGGCTTGCTTTTGCTATGACCATAAACAAGTCCCAGGGGCAATCATTAAGTGTTTGTGGTATTAATTTGGAAAACCCATGTTTCTCACATGGTCAATTGTATGTTGCCTGTTCCCGTATTGGAAAACCATCAGATTTGTTTGTCTATGCGCCAGGTAATCAAACAAAAAACATCGTTTATCACAAAGCACTACCATGAAAATAGAACTGATTTTTTTTGTTAATAATTATGATTTACATGATTAAAATTACTTACTTTTAAATGCTTATAGTGTTTTATTTAATTATTTTTAATTCACACCGAATTATTACCAGGGTGACGGTTCTGTTCAGGATAATTTTTTGCAAAGAATATAAAAAAGGTAGGAACAAAACACTGCCACATTACAAATTTTTTTGACAGGACGAAGTCTGTCGGGTCAGCTAGTTTTTAGATAAAATTATTATTGATACATTTCAAGTAATTTTATCCGTTGCTGGGACAATTCTCTACTAACATGAATCTTTGCGTTGAATTCTCTTCTTTTGCCGGGCATAGGGACAATTCTCACTCAAGAGAACATGGGCACCTCGAACAAGACGAAACGATTAAAATAAGCGTTTTTCATTACATCATAACAAACGTGAAAGAAAGTTAAAATTAAAATTATGACGGAGTGACATGGATAAAATGTGATCGACTTCGATCGAATATAAAATTAATTTACAGCGCCCTTCATTCCTACTTTGAAATTCCTGTCATTGTTTCCCTCGTTTACTTCCTTTCCTTATCCGTTCGAACTAGTGACGGTTATTTCGCCGTCTATTTATAGACGCATTTCCATACGAGGTCGTGGCGATTTGTGTGATTGAGTATTTGGTATGAAAAATAGTGTTTAACAGAGTGTAAATGCATAGTGCGGCCTTTCCCTCGCGTATGGTTCACTATAATAATTAGTTGCACTGAATTTATGGCACTTGATTTTCTCCTTGTCTTCCTCATTTCGGGGGGGGCCGGTACCCCTCGCTCGTCCTTACCCACGCCCCTATTACTAAAGAATTTTCATAAGAGGGCTTGGGCCCAAGGAAATGGCAACATTAGCCCCAAAAATGTTTGGGTAAATACAAATGCGTGGAAAATGTTTAAGTTCTTATTTCTCGCCGCAAGGATGTTTGCCATCCAGCTGAAAACAAATGTGTTGTTTCTCCATGAAAAAATTTCCGCCGAAATTATGTGTACTCGTGTTTGGATATGAATAGCTTTGCAACCGAAAGAGTCAGAAAAAAATATTATTTCACTGTAATTTTCCTTGATCAATTCTACGACGTTTTAAACCAAATATTTCTTTTGGAATCGCATTTGAAGACTCACAGTTGTAACGAAAAATTACCTGTTCTTGAGGGTGTCCGTGCAAAACACAAACTTTGTTAAACCTCAACTCAGGTACTAGTCATTTTATTCTAAGTAATACTTCTTGCAAGCTGAGTACCTACCTAATTAATGAGTACGTAATATGTAACCGTGCTGACAATCTCGATAACGCTTCTTTTACAAGACAGGAGCTGTCATCAATTTAATGTAATGCGAAAAAAAACAGGACAGTTATCACGAAAGCTAGAACGTAATATAGGACCAATATCTATTCCGTGATAGCCAATCACACGATCAAGTTGTGTGTATGGCTCCTGCCGTCACAAAAAAGCACCGCTTACATTTAAAAAATAAATAAATGGCTGTTCAGAAACACGTTTACGATAATGACGAGAGAAAATAAAGGTGCGTTTTCAGTGATAATATCCAAACTCCATTCCATACATAGAATGTTGGCATAATTACTTCACAAGCAGCTATAACAAGCCGCTCATGAGACTGATGGAATGAAGGTCTATTACGGAAGAGGGTTACATCACGGACTAAGGCATTAACACTAGGAGGACGGGAGTTTCGCACTACCTAGAAGGACGGCTAGGGGTCATTTGACCCCTAAAATGTATTTTGGAATAAAACGTCTAATTTTCAACCAATATTCAATTTAATCGTATTAATTGTTGAATCAGTTCATTAAAAACACTATTTAACATTATTAAATATTATTTCCATCGCCAAAGTTAATAACAATTATTTTAAAGAATCATGAATTAAACCGTGTGTAGTAGTAGATTGCAAATCAAATAATGAGAATACATACACTCAATACAAAAGTTGCGTTACATGTTTAAACAATAGGGGTACTGGGTTTATAAAATTTGCATTAAAATTTTTAAAACTTATTACTTTGTTGTAAATCTCAGACAGACAGTATTTTTTCAGCGCTGTTTCCACAAAATATTTTTTTGCGCTGAATGCGTTCATTGGACGATTTATTCATCTAAATCTACACACTAACCCGCAAGCCGCTTAAAAGCGTGTGGCAGGGGTGTTAGGACACCAGCCATTTGTACATGAAAAGGAATTTGGAAAATGGAAAGGAAATTGGTGCAATGATTCAATTTGATGGTATTTGGCACCTTTTTCTTTTTTGTGCCCGTGGAGATATGGCTGTTGGATTTGGAGACGTGTAAATAAATTGATACATGCTATCCATCATATCTACTCCCGCTTTGTTTTTATTATGAAATAGGATGGTCTCTGGTATTCTTTTATTCGTTTCGGAAATAGTGTCGTCTGAGATCATGCTGCTGAGTGAAAGTACATTATTGTTCTAGTTCGCCTGATTCTACGTAAGAGTATGGCCTAAGGTATTTTTGAACACTCCGTTGAATGGATTACATGGCTATTTTAGGGGTCATGGATATTTGTGCATCACGCCTGTTTTTTCAGATCGTCCATGCAAGAGAAGTTTTCCATTGTTTATGACTTCCTGCCCGCTGGATGGATGGAAAATAATTGTTACAAGTTACATTTATTCCTGAATTCTTGTATGTTACGGTCACTTTAGTAACTATTTATTTCCCCAACGCTTGATTTGATGGCCAACCATCATCTTTGCCACAATATGGATATTCATTTAGGCTGTATTTTCATTTCACATCTGTCAAAACCCAGTACTCGATTCCAAATTTGTCTGGTTTATTTGGAATTTACCTCATAAAAGGACAGCTGCATTTTTTTGATAGAGCTGTGCATTCGCTATCATGCCAAAGTCGTCATCGGATTCACTATCTTGGACTTCGTCGCTTCCATCACACGCAGATGTTGATAAATTGGTCAGAATGTTCTTGAACTGATGTTTACGATTTACTTCCAGACTGATCTTCAATATTCCCTACAGCTATTTGAATTGCGACGATTCTCTTCTCTTGATATATTTCTCGACTTCTTACTTTCTTCCTCAACTCGCTACTGATATGCGTGCAAAACAATCTACAAACGAAAGCGCATTATGGTAGAATCTTCTCTAGTTGCATTGAAGGTATAGAGAGCTGGAGAGCATTAGAAATTCATACAAAAGGACAAAATTTTCAGAAGTAACGCTAATTGCCGTTCGAAAGGCAGGGACTCAACCGCCAACCGTATCCTGATTTGTATCTTCCAGGAACTTGCAGTAATGCTTCTTCTCCGACCTACGTGCGGATTCCAAGGGTAGGATTTACAGCAGAATTTTACAGTCCACCCAATTTCTCCGCTCTCTCAAAAACAGACAGGATTTTTCCACAGGGCGCAGCGTGCAGTCAACCCGCCCCAAACCCCGACGGGGTAAGGCGGCACTAATGCTGGACACACGGCAAAGGGGCTAGGTCAAGTGACAGTGCCGTAAGGCCAGAAAAATGAAAGTTATTCCTAAACCTGATGAGTCGATATTGAAAATAATGTCTCCAAGAGCTCTGAATCTTGGACGACGGAAAACAATTCTGGGGATACGTGACGATTTTCCGGCGTGGGTAATACAATAATCATATAACAATAAATAAAACAAAATTAAAATACCATAATTACATGAATTTACGCAAATCAAGGATTGAAAAGGTTTTATTTCCCTTTGCTGCCCAAAAAATATCGAAAGATTGTGCACAACAAGTCGCTATGCCTAGGTTTTTGAATACAGATAGGGGCCCTTGGGACGAAACTGGCATTGAACCGGGTACTTCCAGATTCAAAATGAAGCAAATCATCTACCACTCTAGCCTCTTGCTGATTATATGATATACATGGCACTAAAGTGCACACGGGCAAGAAAATAGCGCGAAAACCAGTTGTGGGTCAAATGACCCCTAGCCGTCCTTCTAGGTATAACACGTCATAAAAATTTAAAACAAAACATTATTGTTAAATTTTCACTAAATTATCAAAATATAGACCAAAATTAACAAAGTCAAAAAGTTTCAAAATTTAAAAAAATATTTTAATAAGAGAAAAATAAATTTGAATTCTGAAAATGGGTCAAATGACCCCTGCCGTCCTTCTAGTGTTAAATATAATTATAACAAGGAGGAGATTCCAGAAAGCGTACTTCATCTTTCGTTGCTTTATTTAATTAATTCGATGAACAAAATGAAACCGCTTTTAACAGTAAAATATGTATTTATCTTATTCCTGAACTAAAAAAAAGATTCTCTTAAATTGAGAGGCCTCCATTAGGTTCACGGAAAAGTACTACTTAAACATTTTCCGAGAGTATTTTCTTAATTAAAGAGAATATCTAATACTATGGCATTCTTAGCGATAAAATCTTAATTTAGAATATTTTTTGGACGTTGATAAGTTCTATACACTATACCCATAAAATTAGGTGTACCTTATCGGAAGCTTTGTATAATTGATTCTAACATTTACAATATCTTCTTGAATCCAGTAAGTTTCAGGCCGCGAACGCCAGATGGCTTTAGTTTTGACACAATCAGACAAGAGGTTTTACATAAATTGCTAAGCGAAATAATTCACTTCGACCGGGAATCGAAACAAGGGCCTATTGCTTCCTGGGGCATTTCACGAACAACTATGCTTCAACGGTTCCTAAATTAATTTTATTGAGGTTCATGATACTAGATGTTAAACCTTACTATAAGAAGGTTCTCAGTATAATTGAAAAAAACTTTTTTCCAGTTTGCCATCAATCACACATGAGGAAAAGCCAAAATCGTTCTCTACCTCCCTCTTTTTCCTTCTGAACCTTAGCCTCACTTAAATATATGGCCACCCGTCATTCATGAAGAAACGTAAAAGCAATTTTGAACTTTAAACTACTTATATGGCAGTAAAAATAATCGTATACCTTTAACGCTGCCAGCAAATCCACGTCAAGGTTTTCCCCGTCAAGGCGCCAATGTTCCGTAAATACCAATCGCTCATTCCTTTTTGGCAAACTAATTGTAAGAGCCGTATAATTTACATTGAAACCCGCGAGGCAAATTTTGGTGGTGACCAAAATTGAAGATAAACTGGATATGGGAGGCATTAAAAAAACACTTAAGACATTTCAAAGGCATATCCAAACAATGAGGAAGCTCTCAAGAGAAAATAGCATTCAGTGAACGGTAGGCGTAATGCAAAGAATGATAACCTGTGTGGATTACTATCCAAATCACTAGAAATCATATCTAATCATTAGAGAGAATTCGCAAATTTAGCTGGAGCCGCAGCCTAAGTTCGAGGTAGATTTTGAGAGATTTAGTTTAATAGTGAATATGCTAGACGAGATTGCATGACGATGAACTTCCAACTCCATAACTAGTAAATTTATACATATCGATGGATAAGTTCTAACAACACTATCTTAAATTCGGCCGGTTAGTGACAGGTATCTTAAACAAAGTGTAATAACATTAAAAAAGTAAAATACAAGCAAAAAATCAACTCTTTGCTTGAAATTGAATGCTTCTTTTTCAGTTTCATGAACCTTTAGTTTTTAATTTCAGTGTACAAGAAAAAAAATAATAGTGTTTTTGCTCTCCTGAAATGTTGCTTTTTGCGATACGTATTGTTAGAACTTAGCCATCGATATACTTCATGACTTAATTTTTTTAACCTGTGCCTAGTGGTACCGTATGGTACCACTAGTTAGGGAGAATATACCTAGTGGTACCATATGGTACCACTAGGTATATTCTCCCTAACTATACACGCTGGATAAATAAAATTTGGGCTTCTCAGTATCCGAGGCGTATTAAAATGCTATTAAATCAGTTTATTTTATGAATAAACTTCCCAGGTTAGAAAAACACGATTTTGCGAAGCATCTAGTTGAGGGGACGCATCATCAGCTTGGAGGAGTGTATACATTCGACTACGAAGCCGAGTGATGCGAGTTTGGGAGGCGATTTGCTGGACTCTATATGCCCTGAATGTGTGAATTCACTTGCCTAAGGCTAAGTGCGGGGTAAGCTCTACCCTCACCTATCCAAACCAACCCGCGGGTTGGATCGCTGAGTTAGTCAAGCGAATGGACCAGAATGGATCAGAAGAGAGGGGGGGCGACTTTCCCCTCCTCCTCATTCCCCCTCCATTGTTTGGTCGGGTGGTTGGGGGGGGGAGGGTTGAGGGGAAGGGTCCTTCGCAAACTGGCAGCCCGCTTCAAGGCCACCTTCGCCAAAATAATAATAATAAGCGTTTGCACGTGCGTGAGAGGATTCGAGGGGGTGGGGGCCCCTCCTACTTCAACCCCCCCCCCCGAATCCGCGCTTCCTTCCTCCCCACCCCATCATGAATTCTTCGCGACCGATTGAGAATGCCTTCCTGGTCTTGCAGTCCTTGAAATAAATGAACAGCGTGCCGCGATCGAAAATAGGTAAGTTATTTTCCAAGGCGGAGCCCGCTGCCTGAGATACAAAGATATAAATATGGATTCGATCCAACGCGATCAGAAATTGAACCGATCACTTGACCCTCAGCACCAATTTTTTCCATTTTTTAGTGTTCTTTTGTAACTGCATTTCCTCAGCCTTTTTCTTTCCCTCCGTCGTATCATATTTGAACATTGTTTGACCTGTATACATTTTAGCGGTCAACACTATCTCTTGCACTAACTTTGCATGGATATTTAATAGATATTATTCCATTGCGTCGATACCTTTTTGCTAGTTTTGGTTTTTTATGTGAGTGTATTAGTATCGCGGTTTGCGTGGAGCAACGCACGCTTATTGGGAACTCATATAACCTACCTGAATGCGCACGCATTGTTATTATTATTTGTGTTTTCTCATGATCTCGTGGCGTGCAATAGAAATGATCCTGCTGCAGTGTGGTGAATTGTCACCCCCTGCCAATTCCCCACCTCACTCCCTGAATGTCCTACGATATTATGTATACTTTAGAAAACTCAAGGCCCTATGAGAACTTTGTTGTAACTGTTTTTCATCCCGTTTTTCTCCCGTGTACACGCGTAAAAATTGAATGGAACTGGTTTTTAATGGCCAATGATGCCTCTCACTCTATATTATAGATGTAGAATTAACGAGTTTATACCTATTAACACCAAAGGTGAAATTCGCCATGAGAAAATCAATCCACTTATGAGAGGTAGCAAAATCATTTTGTCATGGCGAGTTTCACGCTAGGAGTAAATTACAGCTCTCGTGCGTGTGACTTCGTGCACGGAAACATCTCCCGTGCAGTGATTTAGACAGGAGGTGGTATTTTACATTCCTAGTCTTGGGGCAATTTCATGGTAATCAACTCTTATGTTGCTACACTGTGACATATTCAGAGAACATAAGGAGGGGTACTGAGTACGTAAAATAACATCTATCTCAGACGCCTTTATTTTTCGTCGAGTGAGCTTTATTTCCAGCAGTAAGGTGAGGTTAATGAATATATTTATGACTGATTAAATGCATGCATGGATGCTGCTGCTAAAAAGCTAAAACTCAGCTGCTGAGTTTAAAGGAAAATTTGCAATCACAACTGTGGAAAGCTTAGTAACTCTCCTTATGTCCAAAGTTAATGAGTTTTTGATGCAATTACATTTAAATGTGAATCTAGGAAAATAAATATCAACTCCAAAGACATAGAGTAAATAGCATAGAGTATATGAAATACATTTAGAAACATTTATGCACGAAAAAATGCCTTTAAAAACAATCAATAGAAACAAAAATCCTGTGACTATTATTTATTTACCTTCATATTTATTTAAATTGCAATAATGAAAGTGCGACATTTGTTTTTGGGCTAACTTTCGCTTTGAATATAATTTCTACATTCCATTCCGATTGTTAGGAAGGCTATAAATAGATTAGAACGACTTATTCTAATTGCAAGCCCCGCTAACTTTCCTTAACTTTTAAAGTACAACGCTGTAGCGTAGAATTTTCAGTAAATCGATTTTTATTTTTCGCTAATTCATTCCTGCCTTGTTTACAGGCCAAATATTGACTGCTACGCTAGACTCTCGCGTGTTGACAACTTCTAGGAAGAACATAGGCAGCGACTGATGATGCTGTTTGATCTATTTGCGAAGTTGAAGCAGGTCAACTTGGATCGCATATGGAATAGATGGTTATGAATATTCCGCGAATGGTTAATGTTGTTCTAGCTAGGAAGGTAAACAATCTAATTATACCTCGTCTTTTTCCAATTTAGTAATTCAGTTGACTTACCACTCACTTGAAGATTCAATCTGAAAGTTGGTTTGGTTAGCTCACCCGAGACTAAGCCACAGGCGTATAAATATCACCCAATAAGGACGGCCAGTTCCTAAAAGCATATAACAAGTCACCATGTACGCAGTCAAGCGCACGGTGTAAATAATATACAGCAAGGGTGTTATTTGGTATGAAATAATCATTCAGCTTAGACCGCGGTTTTTTCTATCATTCCCCGCTCCATGACCTCCCACAGCTAATCGCAAACAATACCTCCGGACAGTCATAGCAAACCACACCTTACTGCTAACTTATCCTCATCTTGAACCCAAGATTATCCAAAGCTTCCCTGACCCCGCCTCCAAAGATTTTTACTTGGTTATAAATGTTTCAAAAGAAGTGAAATATGTTATCTATTAAATTAACGTTATTCATTTCTAAATTTGTGCAAAGTCCATTTTTCATACTTTTTCACTGCTATAGCACTTTCCTTCGACATGTAGACCAGGCTTAGGATACCCACGGGAATTCTGGGAAAAATGTCGCCATGTGCGATGAACAAATGGGCGCAGAATCCGGATATCTTACCGTCAGCAGGAAATCTAAGCGCTGGCTTCAGTACACTTCCAATAAATCCATCAAAAGTTGAATTCAACAGTAAAACTCACCTGGAAAAGAATAAGAAGAACGTTATAAATTGAAATGAGACAATTATCACTCACTTAAAAAGGAGTTACAGTGAAAAGTTGATCACATGTAAGATCACAGTGTAAGTGAATATTACGAGGGTTGTTTGATAAGTCCGTAACTTTTTTAATTTTTCACATACTTAGTATAAAAACAACAAATATCCCGTTAGTTACCATCTATGGATAAATAGCTGTAAAATTTTGAACTAGTTCCGTCGTTTATTTTGTGTTTGACAGCCATTGAAAGCAGACAACCTTATGAATTTTAGCAATAACGGAAAAAAATGAATTTTGCGTGCTGGCTAAACATTATTTTTTGAGCTAAAATAACTGTCACTGAAACCAAGGAAAGACTTTGTAAATACTAGGAAAACTCTGTGCCATCAATTTCAATCGTGAAGAAGTGGTTCACTGTATTCCGTTATGGTCGTACCATCACAAGTGACGTCGAACTTTCAGGACGTCCGAAAGGGGTCATCACGTTAGAAATCGTGTATAAATTCCATAGAATGATACTAGGCGATCAAACAATGATTGTGTGAGATGACTGATAATGTAGGAATCTCAAATGAGCGGTTACATCTTATTTTAAATGAATATTTGGACACGAAAATGCTATCCGCGCGATGTCTGCCGCGATTGCTCACACTCTAGCATAAGCGTATGACCATTTCAAAGGGGTGTTTGGCGATTTTAAGTTGCGATTCGAGCGAGTTTTTGCGCCGTTTCTTATCCGTGGATGAGACATGAATCCACCACAACACACCAGAAACAAAGAGGAATCAAGGCCATTGGTTTCTGTGGGTGAACGTGCACAAAATAAGGCTAAGGTGGTCACAACGAGGTCATGGCCACAGTTTTCTGGGATGCACGCGGTGTCATCCTCATAGAAATACCTTAATAAGGTTAAAAGGATCACCGGAGAACATTATTCAGAGCTTTTGGATAGATTCGACATCAATGCGAAGGAAAAACGACCGTATTTGAAGAAGAAAAAAGTTCTGTTTCATCAATCCATTGCAAGGGTACACACGTGTATGATCTTTATGGCAAAAATCCATAAACTAGGCTACGAACTGCTACCTCATCCCGCATATTCTACAGATTTAGTTCCCTGCGACTATTCTCTGTACCAAAATATGAAGAAATAGTTATGCAGTTAGAGATTTGGGTCGAACCAAGAGGTTATCACTGAAACGAACGCTTAATTTTTAGTGCCTAGACAAAAGCTATTATTTAGAAGCAAAAACATATTTGGAAAAACGTTATACTAACTGTATCGAGCTAAAAGATAACTATTAGAGAAAGAAAACCTTTTCTTGCCGAATAAAATATATCACATTAAAAAAGTCGCGGACTTATTAAACCACCCTCGTAGATCACATGCATGCACTTAACACTAACATTGACTTAAATATAGAAATCCGAGATGAGCGCTGCAATCGAAATCCGTTAGATAACTTCAAATTGAATGTCATTGTGTGGTCTTTCGCGGTATGGTGAAGATTCAGCGGAGAGATTTATGGGATATACGTGTCAATATTTGTATAAAACAGATTCGCCGGCATTGAAGCCGGCCTCTTCAGGAGCATAAAGGTCGTATAGACCGTCTTTCATTCGCATCCGTCTGAGCCAGGCGTCACCAACGAGAGGTCTCCGGGTCCAGGGGCGGATCCAGGATTTCTTTCTGGGGGGTGGCACAAGCGAGGCCGTATCTAGGATTTTGTTCTGGGGATAGCACAAGGATACCCCATAATACAAAACGAACGCAATGATAACGGGACCACATTAAAAATCTTGCATATTTTTTAAGGGTATGGGGGGAGGTGGGGGGGGCACGTGCCCCTGTCCCACCCCCCCTAGATCCGCCTATGTCCGGGTCCCTATAGAGATCAATGAGAAGACTAATACAATACAATCTAAATATAATAAAATAATATGAAAAGACTAAAAAGAAAAATATATTAATAAAAGAAGTGCACGGGTCTCCTGTAAGAGAAAAAGTAACATTTTCACGCCCTTCGTGTCGGATGCGATGAAACCGTGAAAGAAATCCGCGCCTCCCCGCGTCTACTCTTTTTCTCACGCGCACGCTTTTTGCCGTCCCGTTGTCACGCTCACGGTTGAGCGAGCCCCAATGCTTATGGGATACAAATTGGGTAAGAGCTACAAGGATATTCCGCGTGTGGTACAAATAGGTTAGAAAGACAAGAGAAAGAGAGATTTTAAGAGAACGCATCGCTCCCACTCAGCTTTTTTCGCTAGAAATTACTCCCTCAAATCTTACGCTACATGAAATTTTCCTGGTGTAAAGAAGATCTCAGCCTAAACATGGGGAGCCAGCAGTAACAATGCGTCGGCGGCGAAGTCCGGGTGCATTGTCCGCAGCGTGCTGTGGGTTCCATCCGCCTCTGCGACGCGAATTAGTTATTTACGATCTAAAATTGATATCCAAGGATAAAGGAGGATTAATATGAGGTAAACCAAATTAAATAATTGAGTATTTACTCTAGAGGCGAGCAGTGGCGCAGCGAGGAGAGGGTTTTCGGGGGATAAACCCCCCCAGAGCTCAGAGAAATTTTTAAGTTTAATCCATTTTATTTAATTGGATTGATATTACTAATAGAACAGTGTAAGGATTAATAATATATCCCTCAGAAAGCCGTAAAAATCACCGTTTTGAACAATTTATCTTAAAATTCCGCAATTTATAAATCTCGCACCTGACGCTTATCCTGGTGGGTATTCCATACCCCCACACACCACGGTATTAGTTGCACCTAAACCCCCCCAAACCTTAATTCCTGGCTGCGCCCCTGGGGGCGAGTATGTACGCGGAGATATGCATCTTATTTTCAGCTGAGTCGGCTAGGTCGACGCCGCGCGATATATGATATTCACACGCCTGTGACTTAATCTGAAATGAGCTCTATAATCACCTATCCAAACCAACCTTCGCGCTGAATCAGGGAGTGAGTGATATGTTTAATGATTTTGACAAAGATCTACTCTGTTTACTAAACGCATTCAAACTAACGAGAACATAAATTTTAAACGATTAATTCTTACTGAAAAAAATGGAAAAAATACGACTGCGAACTGACTTTGATGTTTAATGGTATTGAGCGTTGATGACGCTGCGTTTAATAGGAAATAGTCACCATTGGTGTGGTGAGACGGAAATCTTGGTAACTTATCCCAGATTCAAGGTTAATAGGCTTACGCCATAAATGTACATGAAATATGGATGCAGGATGAGAAATACTTACTCAAAAGTTAATAAGAGAGAATATACGACAAAGATCCAAATGCGGCTGTCAAAATCACAGCCTATGATATGCTTTAAGAAACATTGTTATTAAAGTATTCTACCGATTCAGGTTGGTTTCCATGGAGCGCATAAGAAGCATTGTGGTAGCCTGCCTTCATATACCTCCCTCTTCAATGCAAAGTAAGGCCTACCCCCTTCCATTACATCTAAAAATACCGTTCTATCCTTCCTATCCCTCATTTGCCCCGCACACTGCCCTCTAAAACTGTTTGCAACAACATCCCCTCACCGCTAAGCACTCCCTCCATCCATACCTTCTGTCTCCTCCGTATCTCTGTAGAAGCTGTCTCACATCACCCACCATGTCCAGTACTTCTTCGTACCTCTTCCTTTCCGTCCACTTTACTTTCTCCATTCTTCTTCATAACCAAATCTTGAACTACTTCGGTCTTCTCTCGTCCACCTTCCTAAGTCTCCAGGTTTCCGCTCCGTAAAGTGATACGGTTAGACTCTTCACCAGCCTTTTTTTTTACCTCCTACATAGCGAACCCTTCATAATCTCCTTCCTGTTCATAAAAACCTCCTTTGCTAACGCAATTCTCTTCTTGATGTCCTCTTTGCTGTATTCGTTTTCCTCGTATGTGCTTCCAAATAGTTGAATCGCTCAACGAACGAAAAAATACCGTAAAAACAATCAATAGAAACAAATGTTGTGGCCATCATTGCGTGTAGAAACTACGGCCGAGGGATGCGAACGAGTTATTCATTTAAAACTTGCACTCTCATATTGAAATCTTCAAGGAATATATAGTAGGACTTCATTGACAGCTTTTTTTTCAATTTCACCTCATTATTTTCTCAAATGTAAAATTTCTGTATTATAGACACATACAAATGTGGAAAAAAGTCAACTTTACACACTTTGTGCGCTCTATGTTTATGACCGTGCATTTGGGGTTGTTCGTGTATGCTGGTTATTGGATACCCCCTGCCAAATACCTTAGGAATGGCTTGTGGGATATTACGTAGATTTACACCCTGGAAAATTCATAGAGAGATGGAGAACGGTATGAAGCCAAATAGAGAACTTCAAATTCCGCAGCTTTAGTTTAAAATTGTATTTTTTATTTGATTCATAACATCAAAGAAGACTTAAGAATAAATATATTTTTGAAAACTGTGGTAAATATACTGCCGATAGGGGTGACCGGCATAGCGGGGTTTAAGGTATGGCCTCTGCGGTTATAATGTTGAAATATTGTAGTTTATAATTTAACTAATATATATGGAAAAGGATGTCAGCAATGGTCATTGATCCACAACAAGGCATTAGGCAAGTCAATATGATCTTATACCTATGCGGTGTACACGGTGGATAAAATTCTCTCGACTTCGAAACCAAGTATTTTTTCATCACTGTAAAAGTTTCGACGCCCAACTCGAGCATCAAAACGGTGGAATAATTCACCTGGTGCGGAACCCAAGAGACGTTTATTCATTATAAAATGCCCTAGGAGTAGAATTTCACTTATTTACGATGTAATCTACCATCTAAATATCAACATGAACTCCTAAGATTCTCAGAGAGCTAAAGATTAGGCTTGTCAATCACCAATGGTTAAATTTGTTTCTATTTAACAAGTAGTAAGAGTATTTCTAGAAAACAAATTATATCCGTGAGATAAAACTCTCTTGTGTGCCTTGCGTAACTTACTGGCAGCTGAGGAGTTTTCCACTTTTATCGGTTTCAAAACAATCAATCAACTACAGATAAGGCTATTGCGTCAGAAGTTCGATTCCATAATTCTTCTATCTTATCAGGCAATGAATTACCTCTCTCCCACAGCTATAACTCTTGAAGTAATGATCGCCCATTCATCTGATCGTATTTTTTATGCTCTCGAGAACAGATCTTTGGCTCATTACTAATTACATCGTATGGGACTGGTGGACGTCAGTGTTACCACCATAAGAATGTGAATCATTTACCATATTCAAATAAGAATACAGCGAAAGGATGATATTTTAGGTCATCTCTTCAGTTGGTCACAGCATTCGTTTCTAAACCCTCCCAATGGAATCACCAACAATTTTGACTAAGGCCGTTTTCCAATCCACGTAGTATGCACTCATTCCCTCGTTCCCTTTCTCACTTGCACCGTGCTCCCTTACCAATGCTCTACTGGCGTCATAAAGTGTGAGCGGAAATAATGCGAACTATTGACAGTAACGAAATGTGAAGCGCAGGGTCGGGTTAGGACATCTTGTGGTTGATTTAAGAATTAATTACACCCTGCTACTCGGTTTGTTTACGTTTGTAATTTAGACTGCTTAGTATTTTGACTTTTCAGGCACCGATTGGACGCTCTCATTGCACATAATAAACAAAAAATTACTTACAACTCCAGTTCAAGATTTCTGATTTTTCCATTTCCGCCATTTTCACTCCCACTTCCTACGAGGGCACGTTAACGAGGGAGCATCCGCTTTCCATTGTTCACTTACCCTTCGTTCCCTTGCGCACTCGCCTATTGGATCCACCCTTGCTGTCGTCACATCCGTAAGTTGACGATCGAAAAGTGCACGAAGGGTGAATAATTGCGAATTGGAAAACGGCCTGAGCACGAGGGCTGTTTTTTAAGTAAGGGTCGTTTTGCCGTACACTGCAGCAGTTCGCACGCCGCCCGTCTGTAACGAGTGCGCGCGCCGCCTCCCGGCATTCCTTGCGAATAACCACACGTCAGTTGCAGTTCTGTTTCTAACCTTTACGCTTTACTGTGGATCTTTAAAATGTTTAATATTATTGAATCGCCCGCCGCGCGTGAGATTTGGTCAGTGTTACGATTTTTGACTTCAAGAAACACGCCGGCTGCAGACATTCACCCTCAGCTTTTTGTTTGCTGCTAATGCGATGAGCGAAGGTAAAGTACGGAAAGGGGTCGGAGAATCGAAGGTCGTCGCGAAAATGTTCACGATAACGTTGTTGATCGCTCAGGACGGCCATCTTTGATCACTAACGTTGTCGCGCTGCAAAATCAAGGCAACGGTGTTCTGGGACAGGCGCTGTGTTTTGAGAGTGGAATTTATGACACGAGGAATGACGATCAACTCAGAAGCCTACTGTGCAACCCTGAACAGGCTCGGATGCGCCATTCAGTGCAAAACTTAGTTTTAAGGTATGATAAGTGCCTAAACAAACAAGGTAACTATGTGGAAATATAAAGAAAAGTTTGAAAATTATAAAACTGAAAGAATTTTGAAAGAAATGATATTGGTTTATTTTACATAAAAAACGGTCCTTACTTAAAAACAAACCTCGTATATCAAGGCAAAAGTAGTTGAGACGCAGAAGATATACTATCGACGTATCATTAGTGAAGCGATAGAGATTATGAAGTCCACGAAAAACTTGAACAGGGAAGACGGATACCAGCAATCCAGCTCATGGAAAAAAGTGCTCAAAAACCATCGGGAAAAAAAGAAAACGCCAAGAAAGACGGACCAATGAGAAGTCTCCGGCCTCCCGTATAGATCAAGGAGAAGACGTGTGTATATAAGAGACGGTCGATACCACCTCTCTGCAATTCATCCACCTGAAGAAGCAAACTGCCAATTCGGTGAAACTGTTTTCTACAGCTATGGACACACGCGGTGGATATCCCGTAAACGTCTCTGCTGATTGTAGAAATCTCTACACTACGTTGAATAAGCAATCGATTTCGTTTAAATGCTGCGGAAATCCATCGTCATCTTCGCTTTTTACCAAAGGGACACTCAGCAATCATTATACCTGCACGAAAGGCCTTGCAATCAGTCTATTCATGCACCTATGTCTATTTTCGCCAAAAAATGATAGTGGTGATATTATATATCTATACCTACGAGGTACCGTGATTGGCACAGAATGATTCCATTCCAGGCATGCAGCACTCATCCCAGCCTTAAACAGAAACGCGTTTATTCACTGGACATAAAACCAAGCACTCAGAACAACGACACGCGGTAAGACCAGAAACTACGAGAGCGTTGTGGAAGCGAACGAGCTACCATGCAAATAAAACTACTAGTTGGTAATAGAAAAGCGAAAAGTTAATAAATTTAAGTAGTTATTTAATAATTATAATAATTTTAATTGCTACCAATCATAGGCGGATCTAGGGGGGGAGGGGCACGGGGGCACGTGCCCCCCCCCAGAACCTTAAAAAAAATGGAATATTTTAATAAAGTCCCAATGACGTTGCCTTCGTATTGTATTACGAGGTAACCTTGTGCCCCCTGCAGAACAAAATCCTGGACACGGCCTTGCTTGTGTCCCCCCAGAAAGAAATCCTAGATCCGCCCCTGCTATTAATTGTTACATGAATTCCATGAAGAAAATAAGCGGATTGGAAGCCTGCTGAAGTGCACCGAATTTGCGGTTAAAAGCGGAAAGGCCATCTAGTGCAAAGTAGTGTATGGAGGAAAAATTCACAACAAAATAAAAGAATCTAAAGAAATGCGCCGTGAAAAAAGTGCATTGAAAACAAGTAAGTAATAAGTGCAGCACGGTTTATAAAATTCAGCATATAAAATGCTTTGTGTAAGAAGATAACGAAAAACAGTCCATAATTACAAAATCGCGGTTTAAAAATAAAGAGTAAATTATAAGAGAATGTTATCTGGCAAACACAAGGTTATCCTTTCTTCATCATAATGAATTCCAATTCCCATTAAGTGAACTCGTCGACTGTAGATTTCATTGGTTGAGGTATTTCAAGAAATTGTAATTGAGCTACAAAATTTAATTAGCTCGAGAGAGGAAGTCATTGCGATCAAATCGCTGAGGCCGGTTTGTTGGGAAATAATTATCAATAATTACATGCTGGGAGAACTGAGCGTATTTTAGCGTAATTCGTAAGCGTGACCTATAGCGTAATTCCATCACCCACAGGTTGAATCACGCGAAAATGTGCGTGAATTTCGGCCTATTTCGCATTAACGGGAAATCTTTGAAGTGTATAGACTCGTAATTTGTTTTAGTTCTTTCCGTACGTGTTGCATCAACTCACGACGTGAATCATGGAAGAAAGACCTCCAAGAATGAAAAGCAACATGATATATTGATGGAATGGTGAAGTAAGACTTTGGAAACGACAAACGCCACGGAGACGGCCAAAAAACCTCCCAACTCAACTCCAATACAATCTGTGGGCGGCAGTTTGCGATTAGTTTTACTACGACTATTTGGGATAGTAACACACGGCTGGTGTCCTATCACCCCCTGCCACACGCCTTTTAGGCGGCTTGCGGGGTTTTATGTAGATGAAGATGTGCCATCAACGTAATTAATTACTGCACTCGCTAAGTCGACCTAATGCGTCTTTTTTCCTATTATGGTTAGGGTTTGTTGGTCCTAATTTTCCTTTTCGGCATCTAAATTGTTTAATTTAGCTCCAAGGATATTTGTCCATTGACATTGTATTGTATTTTTTTGCATGGTTGGTGTCAACTTGCATTGGAAAAATGCATGGTTGGTGTCAACTTGCACTGGAAAAATACATGGTTGGTGTCAACTTGCATTGGAAAAATGCATGGTCGGTGAGACCGTATGAGACTAACACCGTCTGCTGGCGTGAAGATCTATTTTGGCATCCTTTATTGGAGGACTACGAAGACGCAGCGTATTGCATTCTACGTGTTGGTGCACACTTACCCCGTGCCAAACACCGTGGAGGTGGCTCACAGGGTAATGTGTAGATGTAGTTCTTCAGAGGAACGATAAATAATCTATTCATTAGCACCATAGATCCATGGACATAGTTTTCCGTCAAGTGCTTCATTTAAATTTCGCTAATTTTTTCCACATGATGGCCTTCATAAATGCATGAACTTGAGTGAAGGCAATGAAGTTCAAATGAAATCCGTATGTGGCGCGACGATCGCCGGGGACGAGGAAGATGCAAGGAATTCCCTCCGCCTTCGTATGTTTACCCTCCCGTATCATTTCTCGGAAGAGCGTCACCGCCAACGAGGAAAAGACAACATGCCCCACGTCAAAAGACTGGAGTTTCTGCAATGGGACGGAGAAAAAACGCCGAAACTGCCAGAAATCTGCCGCAAATCAACGCCCAAGCGGACAAAAAAGTATATAAGAAGGTGGATAGAGAAAACACCAACTTACCTCAAAGATAATTCATCCCCTATCCATTCCAAGAAACACTCTAACCTCCTCGCGAAGTTTTCTCCAGCAATTATAAATTCTTCGCATAGTAGTGCTCTGAGGTTCATTCAAAATCAAGTAAAAAGTGGAGGCCAGTAATACAGAAAAAGCATTGAAATGATCAGTATCTTTTAGTGAAGGCTATTCGAGTTCTCCACCGGGTAATCTCCTTCATGGCTGCCGACGTTTCGGGGTACGAGTCGTACTCCATCTTCAGGGCTGAGTGTCATTTCTCGGATGGCGTCATTCTGGTTGATGCCGTGTTCGACCACTTCAACCAGAACCACGCCATCCGAGAAATGACACTCAGCCCTGAAGATGGAGTACGACTCGTACCCCGAAACGTCGGCAGCCATGGAGAAGATTACCCGGTGGAGAACTCGAATAGCCTTCACTACCAGCATACGCCGGGAAAGTATCCGATCTGTTTTCATCAGTATCTTTGGTAATTTTCTCTCGCAATTTTTCTTTTGAAAAAGTAAAATTACATTTAATCTAATCCGGAACCCACTTAAATAAATCCTCATACGTGCTTCCTCGGGTTGATTTTTAAGAAGATACAGGTCTACTGAGCATTACTTCTCGCTGGGCCATCTTCATTTGGAAGACCATCTCACAAGCGTAGCAGCCCATTTCATCAAGCCACGTGAGTGAAGACGCACTATCCTAATTTACCGCTAAATTTAATATCTGTCGCAATACGTATTATTTTCTAGGGGATAGGCGGCCATAATGCTGAATCAGCAGAACACAGAATAAGTCCCTTGGCAATGTGGAACCCGAAGCGAATCATAATCTAAAGAGCACAGGAGTGCTGAGCAGATTAATACCAATATAAGATTGGTATGAAGTACCACGCGTCTCGTCCTGAAGAAAATGAATTCAACGTGGGCGAAACTGTTGTTGTCTGATACAAATGGATATGGACCAACGCTGAGCGAATCTCAGAAGACCTGTATCTTTACTTCGAGAAATGTCAATTTTTAACCCTTTATAACTCAGAGCTGCTTAAGGGGGAAATCAAATTTCAAGATTTTTCATCCTGAAAAGATGAAAATTTTGCGCTCAATCATAATTATCGAGGCAGATAAATATTTCGTCATCAAAATTTACACCACAAAATAATGCGTAGTTTAGATATTTCCTAAATAGAGCTGAAAATTTATACATATTCGATGTTGCTTTGAAGCAACATTGGGTTGTAATGGGTTAAAGTAAAGTTTACAGTGAAAACGACTGGAAGTATTGATTTTTTACTGCACTGGTCATTAGACGTTCTAACCAACATTTTTACCATTGAATGAAAAACTCACACCCCCTGCATTAGGGTGAGTAAAAAATATGAATCTATCTAATAATTTATCACAATTGGTCCAAAAAAAAGTAACAGTAAGATGTCAGGAAATTATTTCTCTCGAAACTAACGCGGTTGAAGACAGAATATTTATAGGCCAAGCGACGAACGATGGGCTAACATGGCGTGAGGGCATTGATTGATCTCCTTTTTTGTAAAAAAAATCAAAATTTAAGCGAAATCTCATCAAATTCTTCAACAGGAATTCCTCGTTTTATAAAGTTTATCACTAGATACTGAAGAGGTTTAAGACTCAATTCTACGTTTATTAAATCCGAGGAACACTGATTTCCTTGTCTCTGCATTTCTCCAGGGTTTTCTTCCGCGTCAGGTTGTTGGTTGATTGACAACAGTTTCGCTGGCAGGACAGCCAGCGAAACTGTTGTCAATCAACCAACAACCTGACGCGGAAGAAAACCCTGGAGAAATGCAGAGATCAGACCATCGCCGCGGAAACCTACGCTCTAACACTGATTTCCTTATTATTGCAGATCATTTAAACGCAAAAAGGTGAAAAATGGACGTAGACCACTTGAACATTCTTCATTCATCCCCATTACTAACCAACCTAATTGTCAAACCCATATTGAATAATTAAAATGCCATTGTTATCATTATTATCAATTGCATCATTTGGACTCAAAGTAATTATTTTCAATAATCAATTCTTGTTTAGCATAGCTATATATGAGCTTAATTCATTCAGCTCTTTGGGTGGATCATTACTGAATATAATGAAATAAATTCTTGCAATTTAATGTAAAAAAACCGAAACCTAAATCGTACTAAATATCATAATCATGAAAAATTGCAAATATTTTAATCTTCGGATTTTATTCATAACTGAACGGAAATAAAAATGAGGTTCATACACTCCGAACGGTTGAACTTGACCGTATGTTTTCCCAGCGAGGGGTTTGTACAGAACTTCATAAGAAAGTGACGCAGAATAAGGTTTTCGCTCAATAGTTAAGTCATCAACTTAAATGAGCCACTCTCGGAGAAAACTAATTTCTCAGCCCGTCGCGGAATCTGCCTCAAGGCGTGAAAACGCGCTGACGACGGCCACGAGGAAGAAAGACGCAATTTCCCATTCAGCTCCAACTCTCCGTCTCATTGAGATAACTATTTTTAACTCGAGAGAATTAATTACCTTCAGGGGCATACAACGATGAGGAAGGAGGAAAATTTTGATCGAAACAAATAGAGAGCAGTATGTGCCTTTACAATTTCGATCACTTAAGAATTCCAAAAAGCCAAATTGAGAGATAAGACGATGAGGAAAATGAATGGAAGCCGTTGTCATGTAATAAGACGAGAGTCGCCTGATAAGGTTATTTGCTTGTCACATTTGTCGACGAGCCATGCACCAGGAAAATGTACAACAGACATGATTCAGAATAATAACACTTTCGTTATCACTAGTAATATAAGGGTCAAAACCGCCGGCCTCGGTGGCGGTGGGGTAAAGTCCTCGCCTGCCAATCCGTAGGTCGTGGGTTCGAATCCCGCCTGGGAAGGTGATCCCTAACCTGGGGCCCTATCCACTAAGACAATCTCTCGGATAGTTCGTGGTTGGTTCTCGGAAAGACGTCATCATTACGGAATGAGCTATTCACTAAGGTCTATCCGAACTTTCCGTCACGGGAACTCGCCCGAGAGCGGCCGAAATGACGGAGGGTGTCGGAAAGTGACTTTCCGTTTCTCGGAAACGGAAAGTGATATGCCAGCTGGTAAGTTATGGAATATTTTTACCAGTAAAGTGATGCTGTAGAAGCTGGTAAGAAATCTCAAATCATTTGCAATACTGGCACGGTATGTGTACTAAATACAATGGTAAATAGATGATTATGAACGAAGTTTGGAATTAAATAAAGTTGCAGTTGAACCGAAGAAGTCAATGCCTGTTTTTGTTCAAGTTGTAGTTACTTTCTTAATAAGTTCCAATTTGGGAAATGGTGTTATCCGTTGAAATAAATAAATAAATGCCTTTAAAGGCATTGACGCTTTTCAACAATGCATTAATTAAGTTACTTAATCAATTTGTTTTGGAGTCAGTTGTTTCGAATTTGACGTTGTGTTTGGATTTCGACCTGCTAGATTTGAACATTGATAAAATGTGTTTCTTATTCAATAAGTCAACATATTTAAATCTACTATTGTCAATTAAAAATATGCTATACCAATTAATTAAGGCATATTAATTCTTCCTCGGTTAACAAACCAAATCAAAATATTTTATTTGATGGGAAAATGGTTTGATCAGCAAGAAATTGCATAAACTTTGAATATACCATACTACATTAATATTTCTTCTCATATTAGCATATTATTAGCATATTTTCACTTACCTCCTCCGCGTTCCATTTTCAAAGGTATGATAAACAATTGCCGGACGATAATCAGCCATTGGCTCCGTGAGGATACGTCATCAGTAACTTCGGCAATCTCCGCCTCTTCTGCCCAAGAAGGGGGGAGGGCACGGAATATATTCCGCGAAGCATAGTGGATAGCGTAACAACGCTTCCGAGTGACGGAAACGGAATCGGACACGGAAACGGAAAGTTCGATTCCGAAATCACGGAAACGAGGAGACTTAGTTACTGAATAGGGCTCCAGGGCACGGATTTTTGTGTTGTGCTTCGTTAATGATGACAACCCGTTGTAAAGGACACGATGTGCTGTTTACGGGAAAACTGGAAATAAATAAATAAATGAAATATATAAAATTCGTTGAGGGTAATTGAATGTTCTACATTTTGTACACTAATAAATTTCACACGATCAATACTTCTCTCTAAACATTGATTTGAATGTGTGAGCATATTCAACTTAGAATCAGACTATTTGAGTGTGGGTACTCAAGCAAGTATCTGGGTAGGTACTCATCCATCTATCTATGTGCTTGAATAACAGCATCTGAGGATATATGAGTTGGCGGACTATTTTTATACACTTTATCTCCCGAAAACATGAAGTGTTCACCACATAAATCCAAGCGCTGTGTTTCGGTGCGCTCTGAGGTGTTGGAGGGAGAGAGAATACTGAGGGAAAGGGGTTGAAAAGGGTGGAGAGAGAGGAAAGGCTTACAATCGGCAAACTCCTACTGCATATGCAGAAAAATCTAGTATTTTTTTCCGGCGTTTACACTGTTGATATCTTCCCGGGTTGTTCACCGAGTGACCTACTCCATATATATACCTACTCCAACGATTTTCATAGCCGACTCAGACATCGCCTTTACTCAGATTCCAAAACGCTGGAAGGACTTAAAATTCAAAATCCAAAGTTATGTTCTGTTATGTCTTTTGGACTGCAAGTAACGCACTCCAGGCGAGGACTTTAATTTTTAAGTAATGGTTGTTTAATATAGCCGTAATTAATTAGTTGAGCTCTTTGGGTGATTAGACCATTCAATACAAAATTAAAATGGTCTACATACGCTCCGGGGCGGTTGAAGTAGACCGTATCTTTTATCAGTGAAGGATGTGTATAGCACTTCATAAAAAAGACGTGATGCAGAATAAGATTTTCGCTCTAAGAAACGGAAAAATCGAAAGGTAGAAAATCTGGAAATAGCCCACCGACATAATATGCCGGTGATACACGGGATAGATCTGCATTTGCAGAATGAGTCTGTGCATTGGCTGTCCGTCTCCATCCCATTTCAACCCCTCCCTAGAGTATTGATTGTTTCCCGCCTCCTCTGAGCGCACCAACATACAACATGTTTTGCATGTCCTATCTTCTTAGGCAGTTTGCCTTAATGACTAGTTGTCAATCCTTGCCTTTGCATGAATGTGGAAGGATATTTTGTTGGTATGCGAAATATTTCTATGACCGTGCGGTGTGAGTGTGGAAATCCTCTTGCATGCTGGCGATTGATCACCCCCTAAAACACCCCAGAGGTGGCTCGCACAATATTATTTAGCTGAGATGAAACGCTTCCTATTTTCGGGAGGGAATTAACAGCAGTAGGAATCTGCCCGTTGCCCGTGCCTCGGTGCAGGTTTTCAAGAAAACTTAGTACGCCAATCCTACTGGATATACCCTCTCGACGGCATGAAGCGTTCACCGCACGACCCCGACCAGTGTAACCGCTGTGTTTTGGTGCACTTAGGGGGGAGGTGGTGGAGCGGGGGGGGGGGGGCGGGTAGTCGAGAAAGGGAGGAGGGGGTCAGATATGGCTGCCTGTCGGCGTCGGCGGTGACTCGGCACAACGAGCAGTCAGTCCCCTTCACGGATCTCAATGTCAGGCGGAGGACGCCTTATCAATGGTTACTCCTCCTTCATGCAAGGGCGGGGGAAGAGGAGGGCGGATAAGGGCTGGAGTTCTGTCGTAGCAATGGGAGGAGGGCTTGGATAGTACATACATATATTGGAGTCTCGGAGAGAGAGTCGTGTCGGGTGGAAGAGATGGGCCGGAGATGGTTGTCGATCGGTCGCTGGAGTGAGTGTCGGTTCATTGGTGGGCACGACGGTGGTTGTTAAGTGGGTGAAAGTCAGGGGGTCGGAGAGGAGAAATTGAGCGGCTGGCTGCTGGGAGCGCGCATTAAAGGCCATTCACATCGCTTAAGGGAATAATATGATTGGAGACACAATCTAAATGGCCCACGGAGGGTTTGGAACTGGTCGACACACCGCCGTGGAATACGATGCTATCTTTCCCATACGTGATGCTGATAAGAAAAACTCACTATTTAGGCGCGGTTCATGAAATACTTAAAATAATAATATATTTGTAATATTTCGAAGCCTGCCGCGTGAACGGAATACATTTGGAAATGGCTCGCTATAGAAATACCTTTCTGAATTGCTGCATCTGTTTCATTCTCTTTTCATAATAAAATATTGAATACACTATTTAATATGTTTTGGAAGATCTAATAAAAAAGTTTATGTGAGGTAAAGAAAAATTCCTAATTTCGAAGAAAATTTGTTTTTTTTTGTGATCTATTTGCCATTCTTTTTTAATATTGGGTACCCATAGCGTAGTGTAATTGTGGCAAACACGGGCTAAAGGCAAAGAAAAGCAGAGGCGACGATTGTGGCGTATTATTTTACATTGCATACATTTACATATATCAGAATATAGTATTCTCTATGTATGAACATTATATCTGAAAATTTAATTCCAACATTTTATACATAATGAAGAAATTATCAGAGAAAGTTGAAGGAAATATTTAATTGTACTTGACCCCTTTTTTTTGGAGGGATGTACCTACATGTTCATAAATGCATCAAACAAAAACATACTTTTACGACGGCCCGATCATAAGGACAAGTTTCTTTTGGACTATCCCCTTTTCTTGATCTTATCTGTCTTTCAATATATTTTCATTTCTTTATAGAGATAATATTGGTACAAAAATATATAACTGTTAAGATTCTTTCTAGAGTTATAGAGGGCAAAATTGAGATCATCTCCTTCAGAGGAAGTTGAATAATTGAACCAAATGAGAGGAAATCAGATATGAGTACACGGGAGAGAAAATATAAGCAAAGCTTCCACTAAATAAGTTCATTCCCGCTTTGGTACAGTTAACCCAGCTGCACGACTTGGGAGAGATGCACCCAAGGATCGCATTTGCTTCGAGTCCTTCCTCATTCATAAGTTTCTTATCTCTCACTTCAATGCAAACGGAATACAGAAGTTTTAAAATTCAATCTTATCGATAAAGGAAACAACACCATTAGACATTTCAGTCACGTGGAAAAGTTTTTTTTACAAATAATTATCAAATAACTTAAACTGAATTAATGATGGATTTAGAATGGGGAAATTAGCCGATCAAAGGGAAAAATTTAGATTAAATCTTTTGAGGAAATTTCAAGCAGAAAACGTATTGCCTGATATATTTCTTGAGAGCCTAATATTGCGGTAGATATGATCACAAGGGTAGGAGTAGCGAAATAGACAGCACCACTGATGGATTTAAGATGCCATTTTTTCCGCGTGCAATTAAGAACCACAATAACTTCGATACTTCATCTCTCTGGACTCGAGCTAGGTAAAATAGGCTCTGGATGTATAGTTAGTATCTTATTTTACTTGTAATTACTAAAACCTGGATTTATTTTTGGGTATGTTATAACTCATGCATGAATCACTCAATACGTTAACATTTCGTTTTTCTATTATTGACTTGTATTTTTATTCCCATGGTAACATGTGCGTGCCCTTAGCACTCTCCTAGTCTCTAGTCTAATCGCGTGTCGTTGTCCTGAGTGCTTAACTTGTGTCCGGCGACCGAGCGCGTTTCTGATTAAAGCTAGGGATTAATATTAGAATGCCCGCTTGGGTCAATTTGACCCAAAAAGAGAATATTTATCTTGATTATTTTGAAGGGAAGAAAAATTTTAGACTCATAATTCAGGGCTTTTAATTATTTAGTTTGGTTTACCACTGCGCAAAAGTTAGTCTTGATATTATTATTTTTTCTATTTTTTCTCATCACTTTTAACTGCCATGCCCGGATGGCTCATTTTAACCCAGAATATCAAATCCATATATAAAGCCTTTCTAATTTTCCATTGTATTCAATGTAACGGTGTGTTTTAAACTGATTTTTTTGTCAATATGTTACTGTAATTTTTTTACCTGATACCAATGAAATTCTTTGTACCTCCCAAACCCATCAGAGGAAAAGTGATAGGTTTTCGCAAATTTGTGGAAGCTAGTTTCCATAACACCATTGAGATTGTTGAACAACTAAAATTTAAGTATTTTTCGCCAAATTAAATTTTCTACTACCCTCCCAAATGCTTTATAAGCAATGGTAATAAATAAACTGGGAAGGAATTAAATATTTTGAGTAAAATATGCAAACATGGTCACATTGGGTCAAATTGACCCGCTCGGGCGTAATAGGGTGAAAGCATTTGTCGGGCATGCTAGTGTTAGAGCTGTGTGCGTGGTGTGGGATCACCCTCTGCCACACACCCTGGTGGTGGCTCGCACGATACCTCGTATATGTAGATGAAGTAACATACCCAGTAACATTAAATGGTCGACGCAAGAGTCGCTTTCCAGCATTCTCCAAGTGTGTAAACCTGCACTGTCGTAATTAGCGGAATTGATGTTACATGCGTTAGCTCCCGTCACGTTACCGCACGTGCAATTGCGGAATCACCTAAATGTAGCTAAGTGCATATCAGCGAGAAATACTCATCTCCAGCCACACACCCCAGAGATGGATCGAGGATTTTGTTTGCAGATCTTTATTTATACTCCTACTAACATTTTTCAACGTAAGTTCTTAGAAACCAATCCCTTGATGTAACATTCCGATTCCAAAATTTCAGTCTCTTTCTGTTTAGGATTTAGAAAGTAATTTGGTTATTTTGCATCAAATGAGATTTTGTCAGGTCAATACAATTTTCAATTGATAAAGACGAAGGATCATTGTCAGTCGGGAGAGAATTTCTTATAGCGGAAAGACGGTAGAAAAGTTGATTGTTGATAGCTTGGGTAAGTTCACATGGAGTCGGGAGTTCGAATTGTGGTGTGGCGGGAGGGTACTCTTACGTTGATGAAGGAAACAATATCAAGCCTATAGAAATATGAACAGAGAGATGTAAATGAATTTTATATCTGATTTTAGTTGGATACCAGAGAGACTAGGGAGTGGTGGAGAGGATAAAAATATACTTTAGAATACGCTGCCAGTGTTTGAGACCCTCATGAAAAAGGCTTAATAACAGAGTTAGAACGCGTGCAAAGAAGAGCTGCCAGGTATGTGAAAGGTCGTTACGATAGTCTTGTTAGTGTAACTGACCTCTTAGATAAACTCGGATGGGAATCTCTGTCGGACCATAGATTGAAAAGTAGACTAAACCTTTTAGAATAATTCAAGAGCAGTGTCTTTTCTAACGAAGTTAACCATATCTTACGGATACCAACATACTACGGAAGATCAGATCATATAAATAAAATAAGAGTTATAGATTGTAGAACAGACAGATTCAGAATGTCTTTTTTCCACGATCAATGAGATTTTAACGGCAGCAATAGAACTCATAAATAGATTGCATGACTTGTAGTTTACCCTTGTAACCTATGTAAAACATAATGCATGTTTCTTAATTTTATTATTATTTCTAACAGCATATGGTAGTATAATTTGTTAGTATACGTGAAGTTTTTTGGGCCGTTTGGTGTGCATGTGGGAGTCCAATTGCATGCTGCATGCTAATGATTGATCACCCCCTGCCAAACACCCCAGAGGTGGCTCGCAGGGTATTATGTAGATGTAGATGAACCTGCAGGCGGAGATTTGGGTTTCTGAATTTAACCATTTTTGCGAAAACAAAGCTGGAAGAATCTTTAAGGCGGTAAGATTATAAGATAGCAGGCATTGATCATATTGGGAAGCATGGCGCAGCGAGGGGGGGTCGGGGGTTTGGGGGATAAACCTCCCCCCCCCCCCCCAGAGCTTAGAGAAACTTTTAATTTCAATCCATTTTACTTAATTTCAATGATATTACTTATAGAAGAGTGTAATAATCAATAAAATATCCCTCAGAAATCTGTAAAACTCACCATGCAGAACTATTTATCTTTAAAATTTACTAGCCACCGCACCTCACGATTATCCTGGCGGGTATACCACCGCCCAGGTTTAGTTGCATCTAAAACCCCCCCCTAGCCTTAATTCCTAGCTGCGCCCCTGACTGGTTGAACGATGGATGTTAATTCTCATTGGTGTGCCTTTGTACTGGTGATATCAGTGAATCGGTAAAGTAAACATTTATTAATCAAGTGTAAAGTAATTCTTTCCCGGCGAATAATTCGCGTGCATCTTCTCGGCATTTCCACCGGTAAAACTCGCTGTACATGGTCAACGTTTCATCGGACGATTCGTCCATAAGGGTGAAAGATGACGATGACAATGATTTTCACCCTGATGAGGATGCACGAGTAATCCGTTGAAACGTTGGCCATTTACAACGAATTAAAACGGTCGATACCCCGAGAAAACTTCACACTAAAAATTTATATAATAATATCCACCCGGGATCGAACCGGGGACCATCCACGTGTTAGGCGGACGTGATAAACACTAGACGATATGCATTCCCACTTCGGCGTGCGGTATTCATTAATTCTAACGTGTATGCCAGGAAATAAGGCGTATGGAAATTCGGCATTGACATATTTTGCGTCATATGTTTATGACCATACGATGTGCAAGTGGCGATCCTCATTGCATACAGCATGCTGGTGATTGATCAGCTCCTGTCAAACACCGTAGAGTAGGCTCGCAGGATAGTATGTAGATGTACACCACGAAAACAAGTGCAGGTGTAGAATCATACTATGGTTACCAATTATCCTCTACATCCACTTTAGGATTTGAGTATGGAGAAGAAGGCGAAAGGAATGAGTGGTGTCTGGAGGGAACCGGTTCCTTGTCGAGGGAGTCCTGGCTCAGTGCCACGAAGGAGGGCAGCACCCTAACCAGCCAACCACTCATCATTCACTCATGCTAGACTCCATCCTGCCCCTTCTTCATTAAACCCCTCCCTCCACCTCCCATCCCAAATATATGGCTGGGACCGGTCGCTGACTCCTCCTAAGGATTCTAATGATGCCCTTTCGGAAACGAAATTACAGGAGGCCTCAAAGAAATAGCTGCTGTTTCTGATTATAACCGAAAAGTCGATGAATCACCAATTAAATAGATGGTATTTAAAGTTATTTAACGCCGGACTATTGCCATTAACCTTCGCTCTCATCTAACCCCACATTATACGACTGGGAGTTATACCATTGCTTCTGGCTCATATTTGGGGAATATTGTCATGATGGTAACAGTAATTAATGAGAGTAACCGGCGGCACATTTCTGGCGCAGGATATACACTCTATTCATGTATATGTTGTTGACGGTGTCAACATAAAGTGGACAGATTGAGTGAAGTATCTGGGAGTTTCGACAACTTCGAACCTATCGTGGGGAACACGTATGGGAAATATTTATGGCAGAGTCTGTAAGAAGCTAAGATTCGTCAAGTGTGCTCCGGGGAGATTTTCGGATGAAAAATGAAAAGAATGGTGCTATTTTGTACTCGTCCTTCCACGACTTTGATATTCAGTGAATTTGCGGAATTCGACGCAGAATGACTTTATCCTTGAAATAAATTAAAATACAAAGAAAATCTGCGCGATTCGTAAAAAAAACTGCTACAAGTGTACAGAAAGCGTCACACAGATCCTAAAAAAATTGGGCTGGGAGCCGCTGGAGACTCTAGGCTTAAATTGCTTGAGAAATTGAAAATGGGTATACTCCGGAGCAACACGGAGAACATCAAATTAGAATGCCACTGTATTTCCAAGTAAGACAGAATCGATAAAATAAGAGAGATATATTGCCGACCGGATAGGCATGGAGATTCGTGTTTCCCCCGAACAATAAAGGACTTTATAAATTCTAGGTAAAAATTAAGGCATTTACTTTTGCTTTTCAACGGCTTATGTCCTAACACCCCCGCCACAGGTAGGTGTGAGGTTGCTTTGTTCTTTAGTATTTAGATATTATTACGACTTGGTAATTTTCCACACAAATTTTGTATAACCCAACTGGATTCGAAATTTACTGTGTCCTTATCAGGGCTACTAGTCCTTGTTGTACTATTGTAATGACTCAGAAAGCTGTCATAACGAGGGTACACCATTGGGAGTTATACCCTTGATGATGACACGCAAGTGCCAAAGCCAGCTGGGTTGAAAAAACGTTTCGCGGGAGATAACTAAGTTGTTATTTCTCTTACCAATAATAGCAGTGGTAGCTTAACTCATCGTGGGAAGCCCCGACAAACACAAGTTTACGTGGTAGCTCGGCTGAGTCAACGGCTACCGGGTTCGATGCCCGTCTCGTCCGAGCACAATGCCGTTGATGACTAGAGCAGCTGTTACCTGTCACCTTTGATGAGGCGTCGAGGCGCGAACAAATAAATAGAGCTGCCTCTCGCTCTCAAAGGGTTGACGCGCTATTCGGAAGACAAAGGCAGGCCTATTCACGTCCACCAGTGCATCACGCAATGCACGCAACAAAACAAATGAACGCCTGCACTGCCACAAATGCGAGCGACGAAACTGCATCATGGGAAGGGTCCATCGCCTCCAACACTACTCCCCTGTCACCTTTTGTAGTCAACGACCTAACGTCGAAAACACGGTTGATCTCACAAGTCGTTCGTACGGGACGTTTAGAATACGCACTGTGCATTTTCATAATACGACTGGAATTGGTAACTGGTCAGAGGAGTGAAAAAATTAAATTACATCGTAAAAAAAACGTACACCTAGAATGTGAAATTAAATTCTACCCAAAACATATTAGACACACTTATCGGAAAAATAACTTTAAAATTAATCTCTACTAAACGTTGATTTCTCTCTTGGAGAGTAGGTTTTTAAGAATAAAATTCAAACATTTTAGCCAACGTTTCGGTATAATTTTATACCTTCATCAGATTTTTTCAATGAATATGATTTTTCAAAACAAGGCCTAAAAATATACTGAAATTATAGCCAAAAAATTTTCTTTTAGTTCTTCAAGATCTACACTCAAGACACTAATTTAAAAAACAATAAGTTTTAAAATTCAAAGTTAAAAATTGAGGTCAAAAAAAGCGAAAAAAACCTCAGTGTAACTTAACTTTCACACTAACGCCTTTAGGCTATGCGGGAAGTGTTCTAAAACTAACTTCGAAATATCATTCCAATCCCTTATGTCCCGATTCAGATGAGATCGCTTTTCTGTATTTGAAAGCAATTCCGAAGGGTCTCTTCTAAGGTAATAATATCCAATGTAAACATATTTCATGAATTTTAAATGACATGAAATCAGTATGACCACATAGGTAGGTAAGTACTGTATGCCTGTAGTCTTGTTGCATCTCATCATACAGATATGTATGAGGCCATTTTAGCTAATTGACCAAATTAAAAAAAAGGCTTGGTTGTAATTTGAACAGATTGATGCACCAAAAATATATATTGAGTTATATTTCATCCATGTATACATATATTGATGTGGTAAATCGGTAGGCAACCTTTTTTTTCGGTGGGATATCTAATGGTGATTATTTATTCCTTTGCAGCGCAAAGTTTTGCACTTCAATGTGCGAATCATAAGAGTTTGAGAAACTTTTAACTTAGAATAACATGTGAAATAGGCAAGTATTATAGTATCGTAATTAGAGGCTTACGTCAAAAATTACAGTATATATTTTTCCTCTATTTCCTGCTAGCAATATTCAATGAAAAACTTCGGAACTAAACTTTTTTTTTTAAGTCATCGAACCTCATTCATTTGTAAACGAGTTTATTTTCAAATGTTTCATTTTTGTCCAATTTGAAGGCTCATGTTTTATGATGATGCACTCATCAAAACTTTGGCCAAAAGAAACTCTTCATTTTATCCACAACTAATGTTTGAATATTGAAATACAAACAATGAAGTAGCCAAGAAAGCACATTATCATTTGGTGATCTGATCGGCATGAAGCAACAAAATGTTCTAATTCATAAAAATTGAGACTGAGAAAAATTAGAATGTCGCATTCACACATTTCTAGATGCCATGCCACAACCTTTTCATAAAATTATATGATAAATCATTCACTACTATGCATTACTACTACTTCAACTATGCACTACAGTGCGCGCACTTGCATGCCTCGAGCAAAATTACCTTAAATTTGAGAGCAGTCCTGAAAGTTATGTTTTTGTTCACGCTTCATTGTACGGGCAAACATTTTGGCGAAGGTCATCAAGTGTTCTTCTGATTCGATTTGCATACAATATAGGTAGATACAACACGTGTTTCACCACCTGGAAGCCGTCATTAGCTATGCTGTTTTTAGATAAGTATGGGGGTGCATCCTTACTTATGAAGCAGCTGTTGTAAGTACTCATAATGAGTGCAAATCAATTCAGTGAACTTTACAATTATCTCACTCATAAATCATACCAACATGTAATTCCTAATGCAACTGGAATATTAATATGTTTCTGGTAAAGAAAATATTGTCTACATCATCAATGCTGATGATTTTTCAAAAGTGAAAACACGCTATAATCACAAATGACAAAACGAAGAGGTTTTGTCATTTGTGAACTTCAACTTCCACAAAGTTGAGCCAGAAAAAATTGAACGCTATTATTGTTCGGCTCTATGAATATTGGAATCCATTCCCTGTGTATGGCCAGTACTTAGTCGTTCTCTTGCTTTCCACGATTTGCATGATAAGACTGGAATCACTAATAGTTAAAATAAGATAAGAGTGAGTAACAAGTATGTAATAGATTTTGTTTAAAGGGGTACATTTCAAAAACTAAAGAAAATTGCGGTTAATCAAGTAAACACAGCAATAAAAAAAAACTTGCCAGAGAATGCGATCGATACAAGGGACACAAATCCCCCCTAAATCCACCGCGACTTAAAAACTCTTATTACTGAATAATGTAGCTTAAAGTACCTCAAGATAAATAGTTTCTTTTAAATGTTCTTATCTCGGGAAGTATACAAAAATTAAAGTTTAGTTATGATCACAATCATATTCAAAAGAGAGAAGGGAATGAAAGCCTTAAAATATACAAAACCATTCATGGAACATTAATATTGCCTATGGCGCTAAAATAAAATTATGCAAATGAAAACTTACTGTGAAATAAAAGCATTGAATGACAATTGAAAAGGAAATCAGCGTTAAACGATTCTTATTGTGATGAGGAACACGAGAGAATTTAAAAATCTTTCGAGGAGGTATTAATGGAGGCTTCATCTCTCTCTCTAAGTGGAGTCTCAGGAGCAATCAGACTTCTTCCTACCATTACGGTCATCTCCTGAAAACAGGGTATCCCCTATTACCTCGGATTTTCCGTTTCCTCAAACACTCTTTTGCCTTCTCACAATGATTTTTCTAACCGTTCCCAGGCCTCTTAAGGCATGCCCCTTTTTTCTAATGGTTGGCAAACCCACCAATTTTAACACTTTACCTCTAAATGTCTTCCTTTAATTTGCTTCTTTTCCCCCGTGAGTAGTTTCTTGTAAGCTATTTCCTTCCTTCTCAGAATCAACTGACTATAACTGCCCACTCGAAGGTATGCGACATTCGTTTTTTTTACCTATTGGGATCTGAAGATTACAGATTCCCACTAAATACAGATCTTTTTATACATTAATTCCTTGATAATTATCATATCCTGATAAAATTATGCATGAATTCCCTGTAATCAAAGGTTAAGTGTTATCGTTGATTGATTACTTTTCAAATATCAATACGTTAAGTGTTTTTAGTTTTTGTTTTTTAGTTTATTTAAGTTTTGATTAGTGTTTTTTAGCTTCAAAGTCATCATACATCTAACAATAATAAACTGTGAGCAATCTCTCAAGATAAAACACCCAAAAATCATATAAGTTGCCTCCACTCACGACCTTTCACTGGAAGGAATTATCGCCACTAGGGCAATGAGAAACTTTTTCCCTAGTTTGAGTGACACAAAAATTACGATAGATATAACACCGCTAAGTGTAGGTAACTCACTATTTATGGAAGCCACCTGTAACGAAGTTAATTTGGAGGTAAGCATAGAATATTATAATATTTAGCCTGGCCTGTACCCCTCCTACCTTGAACTTCTTCATAAGTGCGGCATATGGTCTATACCTCATCATTCCACCATGAACCCTGTCCCTCCTCCATTTCTCTGCCCTCCTAGCTTACCCAATATCCTTACATAAACTGAAGCTGCATATATGGCGACGGTTTGCTATATTTTTCTAGTTGCCATCGTAATATTGCTTTTTCCTTAGAGTCATGTGATTTCAATGTTGCACTCAGCCAACGAATTCTACGCAGGAAAATGAAGGGCGTTAATTCAGATGATTCATAAGCGACGATAATGACGGACGAGTTGCATTGGACGAGCAGCAAAAGGTATGACTACGAAAGCTATAATTTTTATGCATCCGTGGGACAAGAGCTAGGGCTCGGAGGTAAGACCAGCAGAACTATTGAATAAGTGCATTCTGAGTCCAGGGCGATCATTTCGTCTCTATCCACGTCTATTTATTTGCTGACGACGCTGTCATCTATCGCGAAATTAGTGATCACTCTGACTATGAAATTCTATCATCTGACTTAAACAACGTTCATTTGTGGAGCCAAGAGTGGGGACTCGAACTTAATCTGAGCAAATGCATGGCGTTACATTTCTTGCGGAATTCGTCCAACTCTAACCATGTCTATGCAGTGGATGGCATTAACATAAAGGCAACAGACGAAGTGAAGTACCTGGGAGTTACGATAACCTCGAACCTCACGTGGGGAAAACATATAAAGAATATTTGTGGCATAGCCCTGAAGAAATTAGGATTCGTCAAGCGTATTGTGGGAAGATTTTCGGATGAGAAAGTAAAAGAAAGGTGCTATTTCGCTCTCGTCCGACCGCACCTTGAATATGCAGCGAGCGTATGGGATCCGGTGCAGAAAGACTTAATCCGTGAACTGAATAAAATTCAAAGAAAGGCTGCGCGTTTCGTCAAAAACTGCTACGGGCGTACAGACAGTGTTACCCAGATGTTAAGCGAATTAGGCTGGGAGCCGTTGGAGACTCGGAGGCTGCGCGCTGGGCTTAGATTGCTTGAACAATTGAGAATGGATATCTTTAAGAGCGATACAGAGAACATAATATTAGAGCCACACTATATTTCCAGGTCCGATAGAAGTGATAAATTAAGAGAGATGTTTTGCCGAACGGATAGATATGCGAATTCGTTTTTCCCCCGAACCATAAAGGACTTTAATAAACGGTAGTCCCAACTTCGTTTGAGCACTTAAATTTTTTAGCTGTAAACGGCTGGTGTCATAACACCCCCTGCCACACGCCTTAAGGCGGCTTGCGGGGTATTATGTAGATATAGATAGATGTATTACTGGCTAGCCACAAGAAGATAATAATACTACATCGAAAGCAAAATTTGCGAATATCTTCGCAAAATTACCGTTATAAATGAGTAAAATAGGATAACGCGATTATTCTGAGTATTATTGGCGTCTCTAACTCCATTTATCATAGAAATTGGCGGATTTTTTAAAAAATTATTAAAGATTATTGTATTGTCTATTTATTCTTGGCTGATATCACAATATCCTTAATCACACAATCATATTTTTTTCCGTTCTTCCGAGCGAATTCTCCAGCCATCGCTCCAATGATGGCCGAAAAATGACCGTTTCACACAATCATTTCCCACTATGGCTCCAAGGATGTATCCCTTTTTCCACCACTCGGCACGTCCATTTTTACGTCGGTAAAACCATCGCTGGCACCGTATTGCAGCCAATCAGAATGCACGGTCACAGCGTTTGTAATGCCACGGATAACTTCTAAATCCATGGCAGTTTTAAGCAAGGAAAATGACGGAATATGTGGTGGACAATGGATGGTGGAAAAGACCGTGTGATTCAAAACATGATGGTGGGTCGAGAGATTACCCTGAGGCCATTGGTTGGTCCATGAAAACCTATCGCTGGAGCTATCTTACTGAGCAACGGAACAATGATCGTGTTTCTCAGGCTACAGATAGCTCTTAGCGATGAAAAAGGCGAAATAAAAAGACTGGAGAGTTTTTCTTGTTATTTTACCGGAGCCGAGAAATTAGCAAGTTTTGAATTGCTGTAGAACCTTTTATGGCTATCCAATGTCAGCTGCAGCATATAATTGAAGAGGAAAGAACCTGAATTAATACTCGAGCATATTTAATGCATACTGAGAGCTTCGCATTCTGTGTTTGTCTTCGGATAATCTAGGTAATTTTCATTTCCGCTTGTTCTTTATGTTAGAATAGCTAGGAAAATAATGCATTTCTCTCGAGTTTTCCCACGTGGTGCATAAGGACTTAAACAGCATCATTCGCTTGCAAATCTCTCGTCATTGCACGTGCATGAGCACTCATCAAGTGTCCGCTTTAAAGCGGATGCCATTTGTAACTCTCTATTTTAGCTTCGATTGCACAATCTGATGTTTTCTTGAGCTCCGCCGTATCTTCAGCCGATTAAGGCGATCAAAAAAGCTTACAAATTGACCGGATCTCAATATATCGGTGGAGAACTTACGCTTCTTGGTATCATGAATGAAAGGGATTGTTGATCTCAGCGTATACCCGGAATAGAATGGAATGCTTCACCACAGAGTCACATTAATTCCCACTGTCTTTCGCGTTTATCCATTGTGTAAGTAGTATCGTCACAGCATTCCATCTTTTCTTTTAATCCGCCTCTCCGAGCTAAAAATGGATACAAAAAAAGACAGCCATTCATGACTAAGCAGACTTCAATTGACTTCTTTTCTACAAGATTAAATGCATAGGCCAACCTAACTACATTATGTTACGGGTAAGAAGGGGGACCAATGCGAGAAAACAGATTCTAAATTAAACGCTTTGGACAATGCGAATATCAAGCTATTATGGAGTAGGCATGACATTGGGATACATTTGTCAAATTATTTTTTTTGATTGTGTGAATGTCGCGGAATCCTTCGGCGCATGTGTTGCATGCTATTTTTCTTCATCCATTTCTGCGAACTTAAAATTAATAAAATATAAAGACAGTTTATCTATTCGTCAATTAAAAATAGTTAAAAAAAGAGAACGAAAGAACAAAAAATATAAATTTAAAATTATTTTTAAAATCCTTCACCTTTCAAAATATGAAAAAATTTCCTCCATCTTTTCTCATAGGTAAATTTTTGTAATTGAGTTAAAGGCAAATTACGAAGGTGGCTCTATGAACATTCGAGCTATCTTCTATCCTACGAAATTTGTTTGCACAATTTTATGTGCTCTTTTACTGGTGATGGGTCTCAATACGAGGAAATCACTTGCTGTAAGTAAATGAGAGTATCAAGCTATGTTGGAATGAAAATGACATTAGGAATCATATGTTACATCCTATCCAATCACTTGCATGCACTTATATTTTGTATCCCTAAAGAAGTTTGGCCAATGGTTGAATGCTAATTTTTAGTCATGGCCGAAGTTTAGGTGAACCTATTTACCATCCTCCTGGCTCACAATGCAGACTCCACAGGAGATAAATAGTGATAAGTGGCCGAATAGCCCGGTAAAATTAGCCCAAAAAATAGGGATAACCTTACATAAATTCCCAACAAGCTAAATTGTACACGAACGTTAAGGATACCTCTATAATGAAATCCTGAGAAGTACCCATCGATACCGTGAGTGCAAAAAAAATTATCAAAGATCGAAGGTCGCAAAAATGTTTTTTTTTTGGTCAAACATTTAGTTTTACGATAAAAATAGTTCAAACCGAAATTGTAATTAAAGTGATTACCTAAAAAAGTTTTATTACACTTTTTCTCTAACATTTCCAATTTTTATTCATTATTTATTTGTTTGTTTATAATTCTAAATATTTTCCCTGTAAATAGTACATTAAGGCCTTTTCAACGGAGAATTAACAAAGCCCAACACAAACATTCATGCCCTGGATAAGGACCACCTACCCAGGCGTGATTCGATGGGTCCATGGGTATACATCATCTATAAATTAAAAACAGGCATCCAGTCATCGATAAAACCTCCATAATGATAAAAAATAGATATATGCATGCAAATTTTTTGTAATATGAAGAATGAATCCCAATGTCACGATATTCCAAAATAGCATGATATTCGCATTTTACTTACAGAAGTGTTTAATCTAAGGGCGATATTCTCACATTGGTCCACCTTCTCAGTCCGAAATAGATCGTAGCTAGGTGCGCGAATGCATCTGATCTAGTAGGAAAAAAGTCAATTAAACTGTCTACAGAATCATGAATATCCATCTTTCTTTTATATCCACTTTGAATGCGCAGAGCCGGATTAAGAGGAAAGCATGGAATACTGCACCAATGGATTCCGCACCGCTTACACAATGGATAGACGCGAACGACAAAAGGAATTATAATGTGATTACGGAGAGGCATACATTCTATTCCCCGTGGACGTCAAGATCAGCTCCTTTTCTTTCACGAGACCAGGGAGGTAAGCATTTGCCAATGATTTGCGTTACGTATATTTGTAAGTACTTTATGTTTAAAAATTCACCTTATATTTTATTAATATTATCCTCATCGCCCCGAAAACGGAATATTTAAGGCCGTAACAGCGGGGGAATAAAACTAATAGCAAAATGGGACAATCACAAACACCGCACAGGAACTGTAATTTGGACACGCCCTAGAAGAGACAATCAACGCAGGCGAGACTCGAACCCGCGACTTCAGCTCGGCAGCTGAGAACTTTACCCCACCGCCTCTGAGGCTGGCCTTATAAATAATAAAACTGGGAATTTCCCACAAATATAAATTTAATACAAACATTTTCGATGTACTACATCACCCTCAGGCAAAGAGCATACCTACTCAACATCCATTTTTTTACCATAATACATTGGGTAGAAGGGTTAATAGAAGGAGGTGTAGTTGATGACCCTTCACCCCCATTTATTTATTATGGCAACAAAAATAGGCTCGGAGTATTCTATTTACCAGAAGATTGTGTAACACATCAAAACTGTTCGTATTAAATTTATATTTTTGGAAAATTTCGGTTTTTTATTATTCAATTACATTATTCCACTAACTTAATCCGAAAAATAACCACCTTAATTTTTAGACTTTGATTTAATATCATCATGCGTTGGTTGTATTGTGAGCTAAGGAGACGGCAGAGAAAATTACCGAAGTAGTGGCTATTCTTGAAAAAAACAAATGATGTGTAATATAATAAAATTCAATAATTTACCAAGCTTTCGATCAGTCACATCATAAATATCGGGATTCATCAAATTGCAGCATCCAGCAGCCATTGCTGCTCGTGAGCCTGCACGTAGGCATACTAGTCCACCCGTACGTGATCGGCGGATGTCGGTCCAGGGGTTGATAAGAGGGTTTTTTGGACCTTCCCTTGAGTAAGATTAAAAGAGTATGCCTAGCTTGGCTCGCGGCTGAGTTGTTGCGCGGCGACTCGCTGGGCTGGTCACGGCCAAGCGGCTGGGGAACATATTAGTTTATTCTTAAAGGGAATAAAGTCACTGTTTTATTGGGTCAGAGTGACTCCTTTTAGTTCCGGCACCTGATCCTTGCATTCGAGAGACGCTCATATTGTCGCTAACATCTGGTTCGAAGACAAGCGAGACATCATTTGCCGTTGCAACATACAGAATGCAGGGCTCTGAGCTAATTATATCTATGAGAGCTGTCATTTGTTTCCAAAACGAACGAATGCTATTTCTAACGTCCTATTTCTTTCTTCATTGAACACAACTGTTTCCCGACTTCCTTGAAGTGAGATGAGCTCTTCTGATTGGTTCGCCGGGAAAAACTAAATCCGATATCACTTGTCAGTTCCACATCAGCAGTGAATTATCAATAAGGAAAATTTTGTCAAGAGGGAAGAACACAATCTGCCGATTGATATTTTTAGTCATTATGTAAGTGGAAAAAAACAAGTGCAAGCGATAGCAGCCGGAGAATTGTTCGCCTGGAAAGTTTTTACGGTCTCTCACTGTGTATGTGTGTAAGGTCCTGCATGCTGGTGATTGATCACCCCTTCCAAAAATCTAGAGGTGGCGGGCAGGATATTTTGTAGATGTACTGTAGAGTATGTTGATGAGAACTTAATCGCTACCAAGTACCCAATTTATCATCGCAAGATGCCTGGAATATACCTACGGGACTAGAAATTTTCTTCGGAATTGCCGGTTGCCTATAAATCGAACGCATTGGATAACCGTACATTTCATAAAGTCAGCCATATATTTTATATATTGCGTGTGCATAAAGCTGAGAGTGAAATTTATTAATATTCGGCAGAGATTATGAAATTTAATTATATCGAAATATAGAGACAGAGGATAGACGGCCGTGGGCTTGTGATCTCCTCAGGAGATGTGCATAGGTATCTAGGGTAGTCGCAAACAGGAAAGCAATTTATATGCGGATGGGGACGGAAGCCTCCAAAGCCGTGCAACCAATGAATTTTTGGCTCGTTATAGTTCGAACATGAATCACTTACTTCGCTTAAATTTCTTTTTACTATTACTAAGAAGTAGTTTTATTTGCATGGTAGGATGTTGGTAACCTTAGCACTCTCCTAGTTACTAGTCTGACCAGGGGCGCAGCCAGGAATTAAGTCTGGGAGGGTTTAGGTGCAACTAATGTATGGGGGTATGGAATACCCACCAGGATAAGCGGTAGGTGCGAGATTAATAAATTGCGGAATTTTAAGATAAACGGTTCATAATGGTGAGTTTTACGGCTTTCTGGGGGATATTTTATTAATTCTTACACTATTCTGTTAGTAATATCAATCCAATTAAGTAAAATGGATTAAACTTAAAAATTTCTCTTAGTTCGGGGGGGGGGGGGTTTAACCCCCAAAACCCCCCCCTCGCTGCGCCACTGAGTCTGACCGCGTGTTGTTGTCCTGAGTGCTTGGCCTCCGACCGGCGAACGAGTTCGTTTCTCATGAAGGCTAGGATGAGTGTTGCATGCCTGTGTGGAATCACCCCGTGCCACACACCCTGTTGGTGGCTTGCACGGTTCCTCGTAGATGTAGATGTACGTGCCATGTAAATATGTAAACTGCGTGACATCTAAGAGAGATTTCTCAAGAATCACGTGTGAAACACCGCCTTAAGACAACTTGGGATATCAAAGGGATCTGTCAAGTGCCATACGGACATGTTTTGGCGATTCTCCACATCGTGTGGATGTTACAACACGGGTGACTCGGCGCCTCGACAACTACCCCAACAACAGGAAGGGACGCGATGGGTTGGAAAGGGGGGAGGGGAGGGGGGGCGGAGGGAGCGATGAGGCTTCGCGTCGGAATGACATAAGCCCAAGGGGAGGCTTTCTTGGCGTGGGAGGGTGTGGAAGGGGGAGGGAAGGCGACAGTGCGACCAACGTACCAACACTGAAGATAGGACGCGGGAAAGAAAAGAAAAGGAGAACATACAAAGCGTATGAGAAAATTATTGGAAAGTAATAGAGGGTAATTTTGTATTAGAAATACAACGCAGATCTAAGATGCTGTTCTTCGAGTCGCTCTAAGAAATATGTCATCTTAACACGTTGCGTACCGGGGTATTTAAATTCCTAGGGACGCCGATTCTGGGTGGTGGTGTTGAGATTGGAAATATGTGCATATTAGGGCGTAATGCCTTTGGTTTAACCATGGTTAAAAAGCTTATGTTTAGAATATAACTTTACCCAATCAAACATTATGATGCATCAATTCATTATGAATAACGGACAACAACTGAAAACGTAATAACGGATACGTATTGTACGCTTTAAAATTGTTTAGGTTGACGCGCCTAAATGACGAGAATCTTCGTCATCCGTCCGGAACGTTCGGGAAAAAAATGACGAGAATTCTCGCCATCCGTACGCAACGTTGAAAAAGCCTTTGCGCGTACCCTCCGAGACTCTAGTGGGTTCAATGGAAAACTTGGACAAAACATGGGATTCCGATCGTCTCCTTCTCCATTCTTTCTTTAAAGAGCCTCTGGGAGGCTGTGGAAGGACAATGCTAGACTCATTACAAATACTGTTCGAAGTTAATGGAGTATTTAATACATCGCCGTAGTAATGCTTGCGGATTCGGCGTGAGAGTACCTACTCGTTACCTTCCTTGTAGCAGTTGGGATCAATTCATTCCTTCCACGAGAATTAAAATGCCTCACCACGTACTCACACTGAAACGGATCCTCAAGTACACTCAATGCCTTGTCTCGTATGCCATACCCGTGAAAAAAAAATGTGCTAAGAATTTTTAGTCCTGAATCAACTACTCAATGATAATTCAAATTGAAAATTGAGGTACTGGTGATAACTGCGCTACATGGGGGAGCAGTAGTTGTATTCACTATTTCACGAGGAAGATAGTAGACTACATAAGATGAAATTCTGGAGGAGGTTGACCGATCGGGAAGGTAATCCGAGAAAACTTTATCAATGGTAACTTTAGTCATATTTATCCTACATAATACCGCACATGCCAATGTAATAGGCGGCGGTGGGGGCGTTATGACGCCAGCATTTAACAATGAAAAAAGAAAAGTAATAAATGGACATTCGTGTACAGGGTATTTATTTTTATTGCCATTTATGCCTCGGCGGAAAAAATGAAAAACCACAGCATGTGTGAAACCCGTGAGACCTTCACCAATGCATTGGCTTCCTCACTTTCCCGATATTCTTCTTACTTGATATTTGATATTTTTCCATGATATTTCCCGATTGCCTTCTTCAATATCTTCATTGGGGGACTTTTATGCCTCTCTCACCCACATTATACCCTCAGTTTCCTGATGTTCTCCTTCCTTGGGTTCTTTGTATCAGCCCCAGCTGCTAATCTAAGGTCATCCTCGTGTATTTTCCTTAAATTTTTCCTCTGTTATATTCCCATTGTAATTGCTACAATGCCTTATGACTTGACCTATCCACCTATGTCCACCATCCTCTGGCGTATGGATGCTCCACAGTCCCCTTTCTTCTCCTATTCTTCCCTAGGCCACCTCGTTTCTCGCCCTATCCGTTTATTTGATTTTGCCAATAGCTTCTCGAAAGGTTTGAATGCATTAAGTCTTTTCTGAATAACTTTTCCCAAGGTCCATGTTTCTAATCTGCAGCACACCTGAGTACCTTTAAGCGTAGGGTAATTTGTTAACACTTTGCGTGCTAAGGGCGTAATATTACGCCACGTAAAATCCCTCGATTTTTGGCACCTACGTAATTTCACGCCATCAGTCTTTTGAAAAATCGTAGCATGACATTTTTCAACTAAGTGGTGCTAAACTCTAAATAAACAAATGAAAAAAACGATGGAAAAATAATTTTTTTGTGAAATCCTCAGATTTTTGCTCCGGGCGTCTTATTACGCCATCCGTCTTTTTAAAAATCGTAGCTTGCTATTTTTTAACAAAGCGGTACTAGTCTCTAAATAAATAAATGAAAAAAGGAAAATGCATTCATTAAAGGGATACCAAACACCTATTTCTCGCATCAACGGTTAGTTCTTAAGAAATAACACAAAATTATTGGAAACGGCCAGCACTGAGAGAAAGATCTACAGTACTAAGATCAACACGGTAAGTGTTAAAAGAATGACATTGTTGAAGAGGTGGTTGCTCATATTTGAGTTATTTTCTCTATGAAATGGTTGATCAAAATGGAATTTAGAATAACAAGCGTAGTAACTTTGTAGCTTCAAAGTATGGCCACTAAACAAAAAAATCAGAAAAACCTACTGTGGATGACGGGAATGGACTTCTGGGGAAGGCTCTGAAGAGGAAAGTTTTATTGATAGACATGCGGCGATTTCAAATTTGTCAAACTTTTGTTATTTTATCCTGACTTCCGTATTCTAAGGAGCACATGATACTATAATTCGGTGGCGGCGGGGTAAAGTCCTCGTCTGCCGAACATGAGGTCGCGGGTTCGAGTCCCGCATGGGTAAGTTTCCCAGGGCATGGTTGTTCGTGTACGTTTCATTGTTGAATTTGTTAAATACCCCGATTTAAAATGGCCTATGAGAGCTGTACTCGGAGGTTTGGGAATAAAATAAAAAATAAAATAAATAAAAATAATACATGAATAAAAATAATAAGATTCATTCATTTAGCGAGAAATATAAATGAGAGGGAAGTTGCTGGAAAATCCCCTAAGAAGATATTGAAGTAAGTATTTGGGATAAATAAAAAAATTTAGGAAAAAGAATACCGAGAAAGTAAGAATGCCAATGTACTGGAGAAGATCTCACGGGTTTCACAGCGGGTGAGGTTTCCATCTCTACTCCCTTCGGGGATCTAGGAATCCAAGTGCCATTTCGTTCATAATTGTTGGATTATGCACATAGTTTGCCGGATTTGAACGTCCCATGAAAAAAAACACCGGCTATAGTATGAATAGAACGTGACATCGTCTCATGAAAGCCAGAGGTAACAGCGGACCAATCAGGAAACGGTGAAAGAAGATATCGCTCTAACCGAAGAAGCGTACATCACACAAAAACCGACAATGAACGGAATGGCGCTTGCATTCCCAGATTCCTGAAGAAGATGAGCGAGTCGCCTGTCGAAGCGTTGGAAGGAGAGACGGAAAACCTCAACCGGTGTGAAACCCGAGATATTTTCATCAATACTACTCACCGATAAAGCATCAAACATTCATCTACATCTACATAATACCCCGCAAGCCACCTTAAAGGCGTGTGGCAGGGGGTGTTAGGACACCAGCCGTTTACAGGAAAAAAATGAAGTGCACCAACGAAGTTGAGACTAGCGTTTATTAAAGTCCTTTATGGTTCGGGGGAAAAACGAATTCCCATATCTATCCGTTCGGCAAAACATCTCTTAATTTGTCGCTTCTATCGGACCTGGAAAAGCAGTGTGGCTCTAGTATTATGTTCTCTGTGTCGCTCTTAAAGATTGTCGATTAATATAGGTTTTCACGAAACGTTTCGCTATAATCCCGGCCTTTGCCTCCCATCTCCACTTTCCTGTTCAAAACCTATCTCAAATGAAAACGGAATGCCTATTCTATATCTACATGATACACTGCGAGCCACCTTTAGGGTGTGCATGGGGAAGTCCAATTGCATGCTGCATGCTGGTGATTGATCACCCCCTGCCAAACACCTTGTAGGTGGCTATTACGTAGATGGAGGGTGTTAGACAGGGGTTGACCTACCACCAATAAGCAGCATGCAAGAGGACCGCCACATACAAGCCGCACGGTCATAGAAATATTACGCATGTGAGCAAAATATTCATGCACATTCATGCCATTAGTGTCGTGCGTAATCCACGAGGGCGAGGGAAGAGAAAAAATTCAACGAAAAATAAACGCAGGTGAGACTTAATGTCGTAGAAGAAGGATGAGAAGTTGGAATTTTTGATAGACACGTAGCCTGCTCATATATCATATATTCCCAAAATTTTTTTTTAATCGCCACTTCCGTATTCCCCCGTCTCATTCGGCAAACATTCCGAGTGGGGGCGTTCGGGTTGAAATTCAATGACGGACTTTCACTGCTCTCTTCAAGAGAGAGACGACGGGCAACAGGTGCGCTGCGATGCTTCCTCCCTCTCCGATATATCAATGCCCGACCGCTCACGCGAGTCCTCCACGCCCCCTTCTGCCAACTTCACCCCCACGCCACCGGGTCAATGAAAACATCCCAATGAAAGGAGTTGTACATCCAGCCGTGTTTAAGAAGCTGCTTTTCGTTTACTTGAAAAAAAAACACATAGAACGGCTGCCAAAGAAAGGCAAAAATTAAGAAAGAGAACGGAAAAAAGAATATCACATTGTAATTACAAGAATTGGTAAAGTTGGTATGACGGGAGCACGGAAATCTTCACGCTAATTCTATCCTTCCAACGTCACGCTGATTTGCGAGTAATTGTGCTAGTTTCCCTGATAACTTGTATACGAGGACAGCCTTAGGGGGCTGGGCACCCTAAAAGGCCCTTAGGTTAATTTATTGCTATTTTTTCTATATGCCAACATTCAGTTCACTAAAGAATGTAAGTATAAGAATGGAATGCAAAAACAGATGAAGCGCAGACTAAGAAAATATAAAAAAAGAAAAGAAAAAAAATAAAAGAAAGAAGGAGAAAACAAGAATATGAGAAACAAGATTTTTCGTGGATGAAGGCTAGAGAAACGTGGATGAAAAATATTTTTGAAGAGGCACAACACAATATTACGCATGGATAAATTAAAGTGGCCTGTAGTATAGTGAGGAATCATTTCAAGGGAAGATGCGTATGACGTAATGCCCTAAGTAATAAAAATGGAGAATTGATAATTGGAAACTACGTTTTTAGAGTTAGAGAAGACGCTTGAAACCGTGGGTCGGAGCTAAATGATTTCATTCCTGGAAGAAATTGGAGTGCTTTACAATGAAAGGAGAGCAATCCATAGTTTATATAAAAAACAATTAGCGGTTATAAAATCCGGACTCGGTTAAGAAGAAGAAAGAATTAGGAAAGGAGTGAGACAAGACTGTGCATTGTCACGTGTAATCTTAAACGTTTATTAAATAATCTTAGAAGATACGTCAGGAGTGAATATCCATGGGTAAAAAAATAGTATGCCGATGACATATCTGTCATGGAAGAGTCAGGATAATCATCCATGTAAAATCCAAGTTGCGGTTGTAAAATATGAACTCATATTTAACTAAGGAGAGGCTTCAAATTTTAAAAATTGAAATAGCCCATATTAACGTACGATATATATGGTATACAGGGGCGCAGTCAGGAATTAAGGCTGTGTGGGGGGGGGGGGGGTATAGGTGCAACTAATACCTGGATGTGTGGGGGTATGGTATACCCATCAGGATAAGCGGTAGGTGCGAGATTAATAAATTGCTGAATTTTAAGATAAATGGCTGAAAACGGTCAGTTTTACGGCTTTCTGAGGGATATTTTATTAAATCTTACAATATTCTATTAGTAATATCAATCCAATTAGGTAAAACGGGTTAAACTTAAAAATTTCTCTGAGCTCTGGGGGGGGGGCGGTTTATCCCCCTAATCCCCCCCCTCGCTGCGCCACTGATGATATACGCTATGGATCGCTGTACGCCAAATAAAAAGACAGTGGATTGGCTGTGAGAGCAGTTACGCAGGAAACATAAGCGGAGGAAAAAATGATGGAAAAGTCCCCAGAAGAGGACTAATGGATGTAAGTACCTATAAGACAGATCAAGAGGAAAACGAGGATGAAGAGCCTCAGGGAAGAAAAGGAAATAGGCCAGGATAATGAGGAATGAAGGGCTATAGAACATCAACCTAGGGTAGCAATGCTGTGGATGTATACAGGGTGGAGAAATATCGTGCCACGAAATTTTAATCCTGAATAGATGATGCCAGATGAAACCAAAATTACTAATGAGTTTTAGGTCGAAAACGCACCATTTATAACGTACCTACAGGAACCCCGAGTAAAGCGCTCCGATTGGCTGCGAGTTTGCCCTGTTGCCGAATGATTTGAACAAAGGCAAACACAGGCAAAGCATTCGAAGTAATGAGTTGTCTACAGCATCCGACAACAGAGCGAACTCGAAGCCAATCGGTGCGCTTTGTAAAATTTTCTGTAGTTTTTAAAAAGGTACGCTTTCGACCTAAACATCATAGGTAATTTTAGTTCCTTCTGACATCAGTTATCATCGCTAGGTTAAAATTTCGTGATGAAATTTTTCTCCACACTGCATAGATATGCTGTACAGTAATTATTCTCGATCATCAGCAATTGGCGCTGTGTTTGTCATGCTGGAAGTTGACAGAGGAAAATTTACATGAGACGACGCGACGGAATAGGGTGTGGTGGGGTGAGGGAAGGAGTGGGGGAAGAGGGTGGGGGGGCAGGGTGGGGCGCGCCGTCTGTGAAGGAATGCACGCGACACTTGAAGCAAGAGCGGGGGAAGTTGGGAGTCTCCTCAAGTTGGAGGGTGTGACTCCCGTCGCCGACCGCCGCGGCGTGTACCTATGCGTGTGAGGAGGAACGAAGGGGGGGTAGTACGTAGTGATGGTCGTATCAGTGATGTCGACTGACCGTTCACTTGAGTGAATCAGTCGCGAATGGTCGGTCGCCGGTCTCTACCTACGACAAATACCTCCGATGTCGGAGACGATTGATGTCGTCATTACCAATGTCGGTTACTAAATAGCATACGCCAACTATCGATATTCCGAGAAGATGTAGGTACATCCTATCACTCGCACGGAGAATTTATCACAATTTATTGGAGGTTAGCCATTTATAATGTATTAACATTGATTGTTACCAATGTAATGGCCACCAAAAAGCCAATATTCCTGTTGCAAAATATTACTTATAAGTTTCTATTTCACACAGACAACACATTACACCCACAGCAGTACACGTGCGCCATTTTTTAATTAACTCATTGTTAACTTGCTGGTTGGGGCGAGCCAAGGCTCACCATTACAGCTTGAAACCGCGCCTTCGGCGCGGCCGGGAAATGGGTTTAAAAATTTATAAAGTTGAACTTTTTTGTGAAATAAGAAAAACTTATTCAAGCATTCTACCGAATAAGGTAGGGTTGAATTGAGTATTTAAAAAGTATTCTGCCAGTGTGCTCTTCCTCCAAGCACTTCCCTCTTCGATTCACTATAAGACCTACTCCCTTTCATTCTGTCTAAAAACCCTATTCCCTTCCTTCCTTTCCCTCTTTTACCCAACATTCTACCTTCAAGATGGTGTAGTAGATTACGATGCAAATAAAATTGTTATTTTTTTTATTTTTCGGACAGAACAGCATCATTCACCACCGAATATTTTAACATCCTATATAATCCTAAGAAAAAAACACTTTTTTCCAAGTATTAGACACTTGATTGCGAATATCATTCGCCGGTAAACTTTTTTTTGAATGTAAATGAGTGGAAACGTTTTATCAACCACGAACGACCGACACTGACTTCGATCGCGGATGACCGACCACAAACTTACAAATCGCGAATTACGACGATTGACATCGTTCGCTAGTGACCGACGACCGAATCTGGTCGAAATGATCGACGAACGACGTCGGTCGAGAGCGGTCAAAAATATTGCGTTCTTCATCAGAATGATCCCGTTCATGAATCACACAAAATATACGAATCTCGAGTGTTGGTCGCTCACGGCCGACCCTTCACTAGTAGTAGTGCGTATGCACGCAGATGCGTTGGCTGTGGGTAGAGAGACGAAGACGCTCCCGCAGATATGCTCAGAGGGAAACTGAATCTTAAGAGAGTAAGCGAGTGGGTGTGGTTCTTGAAAGGGGAGAAAAAGGACAGTGGCGAAAGCTACTGGAATGGGGAGCGGCTTTATCACCAAAATCTATGTAGAACCCTGCAAGCTACATGTAGGTGCAGGGGCGCAGCTAAGAATTAAGGCTGGGGGGGTTTTGGGCGCCACTAATATTAACGGGTGTTGAGGTATTGCATACCCATCAGGGTAAGTAGGAGTTGCAGGGGCCCTCCTCCAGAAAAATTTTAAGAAAAATGGTTCATAATGGCGAGTTTTACGGCTTTCTGAGGAATATTTTATTAATCCTAACACTATGCTGTAAGTAATACTGATCCAAATAAGTAAAATAGATTAAAATTAAAAATTTCTCTGAGCTCTGGGGGGGATTTATCCCCCCCAGAGCTCAGATCCTGTGTAGATACACCCTCGCACGGAGAATTTATCATAATTTATTGGAAGTTAGCCATTCATAAAGTTGAACTTTTTAATGGAATAAGAAGAAAAATATTTAAGCATTCTACCGAATAAGGTAGGTTTGCATTGAGTATCAAAAAAGCATTCCTGCAGTCTCCCCTTCCTGCATGGACTTACCTCTGCAATTCATGATATAAGGCCTACTCCCTTTCATTCTCTCTAAAAATCCCGTTCTCTTCCTTCCTCTCCCTCTTTTACCCAACATTCTACCTTCCAACAATGTTTTCAACGTCCCCTCCCCGCTAAGTACTCTCCCCATCCACACCTTCTGTCTCCTCCGTAACTGATCTAGAAGCTGCCTCTCCTCACCCACCATGTCCAGCGCTTACTCCTTCTCTCCGTCGATAAATATAATTGAATTGTATGCCACAAGTTATTATCGCTTTGGTTTTTGTAATTTAGCGAGATAATAATTCCTTAAAACCGGTTTATAAAACTTGGAAATTTCCTTATTACCTAACGGTTAATGCAGCAACTCGTTTTTCTGAGCATTCAACAGTCATGCAGGAAAATACCGATAAAAAATGTTCTTATTAGTATCATCCTTCGATAGTTAGTCAACTGCCTTTTTTATTATTCTTTAAGCTATACAGATATTTTTCATCCACCAATTTTACGTAAATATATTACATAATCTGTAAGTCTTTGCTCAGAGATTCATTAGTTTCCGGATAAAGCATTTGTCGATAATGTAGTAATTTTCATGATAGAGCTTATTAGCAATACAAATTAGAATAACACAATTAGAATGATACGATTACAATTACACATTAAGAATACAATTTCACAAGGTGAAGATCATATTCGTGGGTGCCCGAATACAGAGGTGTGAGGGGGAAAGCTACTTTAGTAAACATCTCCAAAATTGTTTTTTAAATGTTTATTAATCGTTTGAAGTGCTTTTATATTGCTAAAATGTTACATCTTGGGGATTCGGAAGCCGGGATACATATTTCCTGTAAAATCTCATAACTTTTTCAATTACCCGCACTCGTAATCTCAGGGATTAGGCAGTGGATCCGTCGATTTGTTAAAAATTGCGGAAATTCCTGGAAATACATGCATTAATTATAATTATTACATTCAAAATAGGATCTGCATTTGTAGTTATTATATTTGCTAATACTAACTAGCTGCATGAATTCTTTTCATGATATAACTCATGCATAAATCACTGACTTTGCAAACTTTTCTTTTTTCTATGACTAACCAGTGGTTTTATTTTCATGGTCTCCACTATGTCCATAGTTTCCACTCTCCTAATTTCTGATCTGACCGCGTGTTGTTTTCCTGAGTGCTTGGCCTCGTCCGGCGAACGCGAGCGCGTATCAAATTAAGGCTATGATGAGGGCTGCATGCTTGGTGTAGATCACCCCGTGCCATGCACCCTGGTGGTGGTTAATTCGGTACCTCGGAGACGTGTATGAATTAATCTTAAATGGGAATATATATTATTTTATTTGCGGTCTGCGGTGTTTTTGCGCACCTTCTATGCGGCCCGCGACATAATTTTGATTGTCCACTCCTTGGCCAAGGTAATCCTTCAAGACTAAGGTTTCGGTTTATAATGTAGGGTTCTACATTTACATCTACATAATACCCCGCAAGCCGCAAAAGGAGTGTGGCAGGGGGTGTTGGGACACCTGCCAAATACACATAAAATTGAAGTTCTCTAATGAAGTTAGGACTACCATTTATTAAAGTCCTTTATGGTTCGGGGGAAAAAAGAATTCCCATATCTACCCGTTTGGTAAAACATCTCTCTTAATTCATCGCTTCTATCGGACGTGGAAATATAGTGGGGCTCTAATATTATCTTCTTCGTGACGCTCTTAAATATATCCATTCTCAATTGTTCAAGCAATATAAGCCTTGCGCGTAGCCTCCGAGTCTCCAGCGGCCCCCAGCCTAATTCGGTTAACATCTGGGTAACGCTGTCTGTACGCCCGTAGCAGTTTTGACGAAACGCGCAGCCTTCCTTTGTATTTTATTTAGTTCGCGGATTAAGTCTGTCTGCACCGGATCCCATACGCTCGCTGCATATTCAAGGTGCGGTTGGACGAGAGCAAAATAGCACCTTCCTTTTACTTTCTCATCCGAAAATCTTCCCACAATACGCTTGACGAATCCTAATTTCTTCAGGGCTATGCCGCAAATATTCCTTATATGTGTTCCCCACGAGAGGTTTGAGGTTATCCTTACTCCCAGGTACGCTAGCCACAAGATAACACAGCCTTTAATTGTCTTAGAGGTGGTTTAAATTTGTTACTGTGTTAGATGAGACTTTTAGCTAACCAGAACTCAGAACAACCACCAGGTAAAGTTGAAGGTTGTATCATCTTATGGTTAGGGATAGCCAGACATTATCAAACCGTCTCAAATAAGGCAAAACTTTACCTTCCTTCAGAGTTCTCTCTCTCCCTCCCAAAATACCATCGCTGCAACTGATATCCTTTCAACTGAGCCGTGCATGTGTGTTAGCCAATATCTCTCCAATGGAATTGGTTTTCACGAGGCTTTCCCCTTTTGAGACCCCTGCTGGAACTCACTCACTCACGCGCTGCAGAAGAATTATTTACCGAGGCCTTCCTTCCCTCCGATATAATCTCAGTGCAGCACGGCGGCATCATTATGCTGAATGGAGAAAGGCGGGCATTTCATATGTTAATCTCTTTTCGGGCGTGGTTTTGGCCGTGTCGCCGGGGAAATATCTCCGAAGCGACGGGAGGGAGGGATGGGTTGCCGGGGGTTGGAGCGGGAGGGAGCCGGTTGGAGCCAAGATGATGTCCAGTGCGAATGGTCCTTTTCCTTTTGGCATGCGAGCGAAAGAGATGCCATCTCGGAGGAGAAAACCTGTAGTAATGGCACCGCCAAGAGGGGGTAATGAGAACCCTTGGGGGTCTGTATGTGGGGTGAGAGGGGAGGAGTGGATATGGGTGCCCTGCTCCACAACACTTGATGCTTCAGTTATAACCCCCACGCATGATGACTTTGGTTGAAGAGGTGGTGATAACATATTTAGTGAAGGTATAATGGATTATTATTTTTTTTCTTATATTGACCTCGTTTAATTCATGTTGAAATAGTTCTTGGAGTGAAGGTTTATGTATGTCATCAAAAAAAAATTTTTAGCCAACGTTTCTGTTTATTTGAAACTATCATCAGGGCTTAAATTGTACATATTTATTGATATGAATAATTTTCAATAAATATGTACAAAGTTAAGTCCTGATAATAGTTTAAAATAAACAGAAACGTTGGCTAAAACTTTTTGGATAACATACATTGACCTACACTCCAAGAACTATTTTAACATGGTATAATGGATATAGGTTTATTCGCAGCAGCGGATCCAGGATAAGGACAGATTGGTGTAGGGTGCTTTATTCTCCTGTATACATTCGACAACTGAACAAAATTACCATTTTATCTAGTGTAAATTGGATACACAAAGCGGGAGCCATAGTATCCCCTAGCCCTTTTCTGGATCCGCTACCGTGATAAACGTATTCCCCTCCATTCGTCAACCTTCCCCTTCCCACCCCCTTTCACTGAAGGAAAATATTACCATAAACTGACAACATTGCAGTATACTTGGGAATGAAATAACGGTCAAGAACACGTCGTAAATTACGCAATAAACTCGTGGATAAGTTCCATCTCTTTTTCGTTCTCTCAGAATGTCCTCCCACTATCTCTCGCCGGCCTCGGTTATTTCTATAGATTTGTTACATTGAGTATCGAGAGATTCTATAAAGGATTAAAAATAAGAGAGAAAATTTTGAAAAATGAGACACACTCAGTTTTTTAACCCTGAAGTTTATTTGGATAGGATACGGTAGAGCTCACGTCAGACTAAGCCGGATATTTGTTTCCGTGAAGCCGGGGATTCAGCTTAGAGGATTCCTTTCCCTGGATCACCAAAATCTTCGATAACTTTTGATTGGATGTTCTACAGGCTTCAAACGGTACTAAATCTGGGACCTTTCGATCAGAAGTAAAGCACTCTAAGTTGACTCACTTACAATTAGTATCAACTTTCCCCCACGAAGTCGATATCAATCGTGTGCTCCACACCGTTCTCCCTTTTATTTCCGCCATTCCCGCCCGAAAATAATTGGTGGATATTATAGAATACCGACTGGCTATAATGAATATAGAGTCTGTCAGCGGTGGGTTGAGGAAGTGGGAGGCGAGGTGAGTCGGGCAGGGATAAAAATGAATCTGGAATAAGAAGGTGCGGTAAACACACAGAGGAAAAAACCAAATACTTTAATAAGTAATCGAATGCGGGTAACCCGATTCGCCAGATACTGCATCACTTAAGGTAATGCATACCACACGCTCGACCGGTTTTTTTATGACAGATTACTCGCTTTTAACTCACGTTATCATCTTGAAATTTTAAGGTTTTAATAAAATGGGCCATTGCCAACATTTGCCCCAAACTTGATTTTTATCAATTTACCTTGCCATTATTTTATTAGATGCGATAAAAAATGTTTTCATCTTTTGCAATCTTGTTCCCTAATGTTTTCGTTTTATTTTATTTTTTGATGAATTTTCCTACTTGGAATTTTCCCTTCTCATGAGCAAGATTTCCGCATATCAGCGATAAATCGCTTGGAATAATGGGATCGATACGGGATAAGGCTCAGTGAGGAAGAGGAGGATTTGATGAGTGCTGCAATCTTATTGGAGGGATGAAGGCGTTGTACGTTCTATTATCATCCACTCCTTTCCCGGTTGTCTTTCCTCCCCGGGTCACTTCTTCCCCGCAGTTATCAAACAGCACGACGAGGAGAAAGCGAACTCAAAATAACGGATCACAAATATCGGTTTATCGGGGCGCCTGAAATACCTACGACGGGAAATAGGTGTGGGAGGGACCCGGGTAGTGTGTGTCCAGATGGAGGACTTTGGGGATTTCATCCCGACCCCAATTTTTCCCCTTGTGGCGACTACTCACGATACATCTAATGAAGAGGCCACGGGCACCTATCCTCTGACAATCCATTTTTCGATATTATAATATAATTTATTGTTCTCAGAAAATTACATTCGAGTAGAACATTGTTTTAAAAGAGCTAATAACAATTTGAAATCACTATAACGAAGGAAAACATACATCAGAAATGCAGAACATGCACACACGATTATACTGCGTTGAGATAGTCAGTTAGTTTTGGCTAGTTGTAAATGTATATTTTTTCTGAATTTTATCAGGCATGAAGAGCCTTTGATTGATTTAGGAAGGTTATTCCATGCTTATGACGTGGCAACGGCAAATGATTTTTGAAAAGCTTTTGATAGATAATTTGATTATAGTTTGGTTCAATCGTCCTAACAACACCAGGCAATGTTGTTCTCTTAGGGTAAAAGTCAATGATACACTGTGATTCATTGCTTTTTAGTAAGAAATGCATTAAACAGCCTAATTTTAATGTTTTCTTGTTTTCATGTCTATCCAGGATTTACATGTTACATGTCACAATATTTGCCTAGAACTAACGATACGTCTAACTTTGACGCATCTTTATAGGTGAACCACATACAACCCTAACACCTCCCGAAGTAAATTTCCGGCTGCATACCGCGGTAAGGCATCTCTATACGATAGAAAAAAATATTAACGGTATACGGTAACAGTGACGGAACGAATGGGATGCTTTAACTGTAAGCTGAATTTCCTTTGAGAGCCACACTTTCTTTTATCCACTTCAAAAATTTCCTTGCTTCAATCGCTCCTGGAACCAACGCTTATTTTTGAAGATGCCTGAAGTTGACGAACGAAAAGTATGTACATACTTGTAGCTCGTGTAGCTACGGATCGGAACTGGCCTGAATCAGCGAAATATTTATATACACTGGAACCATATCTTTATAGTAAAAAATGGGTGTTCATCATTCCTTAAATTTATCCGTAGCGGATGGCACAGGGCCAAAAGTCCTGCAATCAGAAGTTAGAAGCTTTCCTTGAAACCTGCAAATTTGCAAACATCCTTAGAAGTTTCCCTTCCTGTCACTCACGGCCAAATGAGAAACGCATCGAAGCGCTGGAATAGCAAAAAGAAAACGCGCTCTTCTCTTTCTGTCTTGGCCTCATGCTTCTTCTCTTCTCCACCCCTCCATCCAATTAACTCTTCGGCTGAAATTGCATCGGGCCCAAAAAACCGTCGCCACACCTTCTTTTTTTCACGAGGGTGGAGGGAGGCAATTCAGAGAGGCACTATTTACGACGCCGTAGATTTTCTCGATGGTGCGCGCGCACTGCAAATGGCAAAACGACCTCTTTTGGAATTCACGCGGCTGCACCGGGGAAGATTGAGCAATTAGCCGAATCGCGATGGACGATGCCGCCTCCTCGGACGTATTCCCTCTCGCGCGAGGGATGGAAGGAAGGGCGGGAGTGGAGGGGGGGCGTGGGCGAGGACCGCAAGGGCAGAACCACACCACGCCCTCGCGGTCACGACGCAGCCATCGTCTCGGCGCACCTGGGCGGCCCTTCCTGCGGTGACGCTTCGGAGTCGTGCAAGGGGGCGAGTGTCCTCTGGAACTTCGAGGGGCTGCTGACGGCGGCGAGGCGGCATTGGTGGTTGAGGCAGCGAAGCAGTGGGAAGTAGTCAAGGGGAAAGCTTGGCGATGCTAACGGAGGATGGTAAGGCGGCAAACGATGAGGAGGACCGCATCTGAGAGGGTAGATTGGAACAAAATCTATCTGCAAGACGTATCCTAGCACAAAATGAATCCACACCACATTTATCGTTTTAAAGAAGGTGTTATTCTCGTGAGTAAATTTTTAAAATGCATTTATGGTCGTATAATGGATGATTACGAACACAAACTACGGGAGCTAAATAACGACCCAGAAATAATAGCATAAATCAAAAGAAGAGCCGATTGGGCCGAGGAGATAACATAGCACAATAATATATTCATGAAGCAAGGGCCGTTTGCCTTTATTTAAATATCGGCGCTTAAGAACACAGTTTTATTCCTTGAGCGCCATCCATTGATTCATTGAGGAGCTATAACAGCATTTGTTTTGTTTCAAAAGTCGTTTGCTTGTCCGTGCATGCAAATAATTATGTCCGCGACAATCGTTTATCCCGCCTGCTGTGAAGTGCGTCTTGTCATACGATTCTTGAATGGAAAAGGATTATCGTCTGCTGATATTCATCGGGAGTTATGCCTAGTTTATGGACCTACAGTTATGAGGGAAGGAAAGGTTAGACAATGGTGCCGTGGAAGCATCTTGAAACAGTGGCTCAGTGGACAACGTTTCCAAACCGAAGAGGAACTCAGGAACGGCATTGTCAATATGTTCAACTCTCATGCGGCGACATTCTATGCAGAGGGTGGAAGAAGCTGGTGCAGCGATACGAAAAATGCTTATAAGTAAACGGTGATTATATGTGCAGAGAAGTGAAGTAGGTTTTCAGCTAGCTAAAAGTGCTAATGAAACGTGTTTCATACGAGTTTATTTTTTCAGCGGCCAAACGGACCCTGCTTAATGAATGTGCCCCGTAAAAGCTCATTCAGAGGGATTGGTAAGAGGAAAGCGACCTTTGGGACGGAAGCAGGATGAACCAAATCTTAAAAATCTCGTGAAGTCTTCCCGTATTTACATTGGTTTAAGCCATTATTCAATCGCCCATCGTGATTCTGAGTGAGTGAATTAGTTTGAGCTAATTAAAATGAGAGCATTTTTCGTTTCCCTGAATTTTAGGGTGTGATTACAGCATTTTCCGGTGGAAACTTCAATGCCTGTTTGTACTCCTCTAGTACCGAAGCACCTTCCATCGTTCAAACTGAAATGCGTGGTTCGAACAAAATACGATGTTCTTACCATTGCATGAAGTATAAGAACACAGGAATCCGAATATGTCGTGAATTAGGTTATGAGTTACACTCCGTAACGATACACAATTTAACTGAACTCTTTTAGTAACTTGCTTGCGGCAATATTTTAAAGGTTTCCCTATTGAGCAAGTTTAAAGACAGTGAACTCGCGATTCACGCGAAAACCCAAAAATAAAAGAGATGTTAATGGCCAAAAATATTTAGATTAAAACTCCAAAGCAAGCCAAATTTTCCATCAACGACATTGCACAATGAAGACACCTGCGTATTCATTAACATCACAACTCGAATCTTGGATGTCACACGATCCACAGTCTTACGTCGAAATAAATAGGCATTTAGTTTGAATGGAATTGACTCAGCATAGAATCAATATTTTTTGGATTGCCTTTTGCATTTAAATATGATGAATTTTAGAATTAGCTACGATCCTTAAAATATTAAATGTAGGAAAAATGTACAGACGCTCTTGCTATGATGCCAACCGAGCCATGCGAAAGTAATCAGTGTAGTAAAATGAGCGCCTAACGTCATGCTGACTTATTCTCATTTGGCCATTTAAGCGAATGGTTCGTATTCGCATATTTGCTGCATATATTAACTCCAGAATTCAACTGACAGAATACGTGGAGCAAGTTAGGCAGTTGGAAAATAGTATCGAAGCTCAATAAATATTGAACGCCACATTTAAAAGGTATCCATATTTCTACATGCAAAGTTATTTTATGTAAATGTAGCAACAAGATATTTTTTTGCGATAAAAAAACTCTTTGGGATATTCCCCATTGTTCCCCGACCGATGCTGTTCGCTTTCTCTGGAGGATCTATGGAGGAATTTATTCTTCTTCGCATGAATATAGGTGCGGATCGTCAGGGGAAGAAGGTGAGAGGGGTTGACGGTTTTCATTCTGCTTCTCAAGGCTACCACTTTCGGCTAGTTCTGACACCGGAATCCTTATTAAAATGGTTTAGGTCCCATTAGACTTCTGCTTTGTCAACGATTCTTTTGATCCAAAAGTCTGTCGCGTGGCCCTATGCTGCGTGTAGCTTTAGGCGGGTTTTTGCGGACCCGCCTGTTCGCCAATGCGACCCGCATATTTTTTGAATGCCCGAGAAACTGCGGATTCATTAGATGCAATAAACTGATCTAAAATTTGCATTCGATATTTATTAGTCTTCTTTCTGTATATCCTTTGGTGATAGAACTTATATGTGATATTTTACTATGTGGATATAGCCAAGTTGTTGATCCTTCTATTCCTGCGATATTTCCACCAAGTTACGCCCGCTACGATTAATTAATTATATTAGATTAATTAATTAGTTAGATTAATTAATGTGGTATTTTATTTAATGGACGACACATAGGCAAAAAAACAACAATTAGGCATGCGACATGAACGATTACTTGTATAGAAAATAAAAAAATACATGGTATACAACGGAAAATTGAAATTATATTTTTTAGTTATTCCTGTATTTGCTTGATTTATTATTTAAAGTTTTATATTTTATTTACCACTTCCTCATCCCGTGGGATGAAAAAATCATCATAATGTCAAAGATATTTATTTTTGCCTTCTAAAACGACTTAGGACATGGCGATAGCATGCTATATACATTGTGCAACCATGTGTTTACATTGTTGGAATCTTCACAATATTACATCCTACAAATGCATAAGTGATACAAATAAATAGCTGCGATATTTATCGAAACTATAATTATATAGGCGCGAGGTGATACGGCTCTTTCAATCCGAAAGCTGGCAAACAATAACATGTGTCTCGTCATGCTCCAAAAAAAATTCCCGCGTGGGTATATATATAGCGAGCAAGCAGTTCTTGAAGTGAAGGTCTTCAACTTTCTCGAAAATCATCGTCAACAGAGGCGGAATTCCGTCCACTACGCCAAGGCTAAGATGCCGAGAACAAACAGACATGGGTGCAGCCAAAGCACTCACTATTGTTCAAGGAAGAAAACGTGGACGGGAGACGATAATAATCATTTATCCCTCTCGCTTTCCCGTAGGTTCCGATCGTAGTAGCTACATTTTGGTGAATAGCCTCATTAACGTGATAATATTCCTTTACAAGCGATTCAAATTTATTTTTTTCTTTTGGCAACAGATTTGAGCACGTAAATCAATTCAACTATTTGGGGAGCACGTTAAAATAGAAAGGACACAGCAGTAATGACATCGAGAAAAGATTTTCGTTATTAATGGAGACGATCATGAACAGGAAGGTGCTTATGAGAGGATCGTTGAGTTAGAGCTTAAAAAAAGACTGGAGAAGAGTATGATCTAACTGAGCCAGCAATAATAATATAGCAATAGATCAAATATATATTTGATTAACAAGAATAATATAAATTATTATATTGCTGATACTGCAGTACGGTACGACTCCCCCATTTCATCGGACAAAAATATGGACTGAAAAAATAAAGAAGTATATTGAAATTGGCATACGAAACGAAACGAATATGGAACGGCTTTTATCGCACCTATCGTCATCTCCGGAACCGGTATCACACCTAAACAAATTCAAAATAACTGTAATATATTCAGCCTATATCCAAATACGCACATGACGCAGGAAATTTCAACGTGTTTCAAATTAACGTGTCACACACATCACAAAAAATTCTTTGTTCGGCGTAGTGGTGAAGAGTTACTAAAAAACGTGTAAACCCGTGCTGTTATCATAAAATTCCGAGAAAACGGAAGAAAACTCAATTCAAATATGAGAATATCAATAATAATAAATTAGTGCATATAAATATGGAGAATTTAATTAAGAAATGGTAAATGGTCTCTATCCACTGAAACAACTCTTGAATGTGTCCAAATTTGAACTTGATATTTGATCTTTACATTGATTTGAAATATATTTTATATTTACCTTTCGTTCCAGTCATTGATGCTTGAACACCTACTTCAAGGAAGGAGGTGATTCTTTCTCGACATCTCGACATAGATTCTTTCTCGACATTGCGGCCATTAGTAAATTTAAATTTTCACTATTTAGCTGCGAGAAATTACAATCGCCTAGGACTTGCACAGAAATCATGGATTCCCATTGAGGAAAGTTTTGGCAACCGTTTAAAGGAAATGGATGTTTGAATTGAGTACTTTAGGCACAAACATATTTGTATGAGTAAAGTTTCTTCTTAATTTTAAACTAAAGTGTGCAATAAAATCAAGGAATAGGTATATATGGAACTGTTAAATATTAATCATTCAATTCACTCATTCAAAGCAGCTACAAGACCGGAGTATCTTAAGTTTAAATGCATAGAAATGAATGTCTGAGGTATGGATTGAAAAGAATATTAGTCAATAACCGAGCGAGTGTGAATACCGCAACTCCGAAAGGCATACTGACGACATCTCGCGACGGACGCGTGTACTTCGACACCAGTGCGCTTGATCATGCGAAGGTGGAAATGAGGGGAGTGGAGGGAGATAGAATGAATGACGGCCAGTTTGCAGTCTGCTTCCACACGGCACGATTCGCGGAACTCACTACTGTAGAAATCGGTGGACGAGACGATTAACGCTTTTGGTATGTATCCACTAAAGCTATCGATTGTAGGTGGTGAGTTTGGGCGGTTTATAAAATTATAATTCTTTGCCGAAGTGTCAGAATTAGATGAATCCCATATTCAGGGCTCTAAGGTCTATTTCTTGCGTACATCATCAATGCTACTTCATATTAGGATGAATCCTCAATCACTTGTAGTGCGTGGGCGTGTCCAGGATCAAAACTAGGGAGGGCGGGCCTTGGTTGTTCAAATTGTAGGTAAGATTTAAGCAAGTACAGAAAAGGTGAACGATATCAACATTTTAAGGAAACTGTGACAGCTCTTTATTAGTATTTAAAATTATTTACTTGAAAAAATATTATTTTATTTAAAGAAATTTGCAAATTTTGCTTCTAGGGGGGGCAGCTGCCCCCTCCTGCCCCTCGCTGGCTACGCCCGCGTACATGGGATAAATATAATAATATAGCCTTAAAAAATTAAGCATAGCTTCTCTTGGAACAACAACAAGAGAGCTCTATGAGTCAACATTTGTAGTTGTATGAAGTAGCAATGACGATGTACCCATGTAACAAATTGTAAATTGAAATGGAGATGGAAATCTAACGTATGCAATCATTTCAGGCTTAACGTGTGGAAATGTAATATATATAAAACAAATGGTGATTTTCACACTTCAGAATAAAACTGCACAACCGAATATATTTTCGACACCTTGGAATTGAGACAGAATGGCGAAACCTTGGTCGGAAGTGAAGTTTTATATTCATGTGTGAAAATAACCGCTTGCAGTTTATGTTTTACCGTGGATGGAAATCCAAGCCTTGGAGATGGAAATCATTCAATTCGGATATTGGCAAAGAATAATTTTTTATCGCCCAAACTGACGACCGAAAGGCGATATTTTAAGTGGACGCACAAATCAAAAAGGGAAAATACTTTTTTTGTATTGTGTTCGGAGGAGGCGACAGACTGCTTCGGCAAGAGATTTGCAGTTCCATGCGCACCACCGGTTCGATTTTCTTCACAACCGGCAGGTCGGACCTCTTCAGGGAAAAAAACCGGTGCACCTCTTCGATCCGGTCGGTGCCTCGGTTTATTTCACTAAAAAACATTCTGCACCGGTGATCCGGTTCGAACCGGTTTTTTTACCCTAAAAGGCAAATTAGTGAGGTGAAGGTTTTGCAAAAAACTTTTATTGGGTTGCTATTTCACCATAAATGTTTACCCGTAGCGTGCCTACGAAAAATGCAAAAGATTGGTGTTGCCACCATGAAATGAAGGAAAGGCTAAAGCTGGACACTTATTTGGGGTCGTCAAATCATTGATGTTTTTCTTCAACTGGCGCAGAGAAAGATTTTTTATATTTATTTATTTTAGTTATTTGATTAATTGAGCACATACAGCATATCTGTCAATTTAGATGGAACAGTAACATGATAATAATGTATACGAATAAGTAAGAAGTTTAAAAATATTAACTGCAACAAAACATAGGAGACAAGAATAAAAAAATGAAAATAAAAAATTTCAACGAAAATATGAAATATGAGCTTAGCTTTTTACAGATATATGGAGCATAGCAAGGTTGATGAAAAAAGTCGGATGAGAGCAGAAAAGGATAGACATAACGCAGAAAAATTTTCCTTGGTAATAATATATATATCTATAAATATTTCTTCGTATATCCTCGTGATAATGATGCAATAGTGTTGAAATTGGGCTAGGCTGTACCGAATAAAGCTGTAAAGGGTAAATTCAACCTATTCAAGGGCGATGCAGAGGGAGTTCGACACATTGTAATGAAGGATAGTTGCACTTTTCCACAATTGTTAAAAATTATTTGATAATTGTAAAAAATTGTAACTAAGTACCTTATAGTTACACTGTGTGGGATTGGCAGACCATCAGTATATTATGTATGATCTTAGATTTTCCCGGCGTATCAGTTGCAGAAAAGTTTCTCGGGTTTTCCACCGGTTGATGTCGTCCATGTCTCCCGACGTTTCGATCCGCGACTTGCTGATCATCCTCAGGGGAGACATGGACGACATCAACCGGTGGAAAACCCGAGAAACTTTTCTGCATCAGTATATTAATTTGAAAAAGGTTCTATAGAAAAAACGGTCCATGGAACCGGTGCACCGAGGTTGCAAACTGTTTTTTTTTTGAACCGCAAGTCGATTCAGGATTTCCTGAACAGCAAAGTTTTAGTTTGGGCGAGAGAAAAGGAGGCTAGTTGGGAAATCCGGCGTCAGCAATAGGCTGATCTCAACGAAAGGCTACGGGGATCACGAATTCAAGCTGTTCTTAGCGAATGAGGATCAAGACATTACGTCCCATCCGACGGTCGAAATTCTGCACTTGAGGTGCCCTCCACAAATCACTTGAGCAGAGATTGGTCTACCCATGAGAAGACTCCACATCTTCGCGGATATGAACCCAGAACAATTGGGTGGGAAGCCAAAGAGCCATCAACCACACCAACGCGAACATTTTTTTCCTTGAATTCCTTCGCCATTGTTGAGGCACTGGAAGAAGTTAGTCTACGACCTATGAAAATAACAATAATTTAAATTTACTGTTTATATGAAAAATAACGAATTCAATAAAATCCTGTTCAAATCCAAAGAAGAGACAGTGAAATTCAAATCTGATCCTCATTTGGCTCTAATATGTCATGTATCAAAAGAATATGCTCACCTTTATGGTGTTCATCGCTAAAGCATATAATTTGTGAACCATATCTTACTCCTTGTCAGTGTCCAAAGAGACCCACATGACAAACACACACATATATATGTTTCCATAATATGTAAACTGTTATGTATGATTATTTTGAATAACACATATTATTATTAGCTATATCATTATTAGTTTAACCATGAGCATTCTTCTAAACAATTATATTTGTTCAGAGAAAATATAAGTGAAATTAATGTGCAATTCTTCACTACGGTTAATAGGTATGTACATTGAATAGTGAAAAAAATCATTACTTTGATGTAAGTCTATTCAGTCACAATTAATATGTCATGAGAATGCATAATTGATACCCGAAGATAAGCTGACTCGTCATCACGAGGAAAAGAAGCCTTGTCTTATTAACTTTTCTGGGAGCACATCTTGGCATATACAATATTATCAAAATATTTAATGTCAATTAATGGTACACTAGCAGTATTTTGTCCGATATTTTCAAGATTTTATGTTGTGGATGCACATGAATGCTTAGATTCTATAATGAACGCCTAAGAGTAAAGCAGTAATTTTATAGACACTTTTTAACAAAGCAGTTTTTGAAGACGCGTAGTTGCCCAAATTCATATTAATATTTGTAAGAGGAAGTGGAGTACTTAAAATTAAAACTGACATGGGAAGTTAAAAATATGGCAAACTTCATTTCAGTGATAAAATTTTACAACTACGATATTCAATTTTACTTTAAAAATCTACAGAAAAAAATTAGATATGCCCATTTTCAGCTTCGGTGATCACTGTTATCTTAGTCTTAGTTTCTGCCTTCTCTTAGTATTTTTTTATTTTCACAGCGTGTATTATCTTTTGAATGGTCACAGATATTCGAAAGCGACTTTTAATAATTCATTTTACCGTCTAATGCTGACAATTTTCCAAAACACGCCCTAATTAATTTCTAAATAGGTATTTTCCGCTGATTTTGACGTAAAAATTATTGCTGAGTAAGGAAAGTGTGAGTTACTTTAATTTTACGTATTTTTTCAGACATTTTGAAAATTTCTTATGCCATGCACGTGATGAAACTTGCTCGGAGGGGGAGGGTTGTGTTTCTAAGGCGACGGCGTGGGCTGGCGAGGCACATCTCCCGTGGCATTAGCACGTTTTTCTCTCCAAGTGGGAATGAGATGCGCACATACAATCCATCTTAGCCGCTGTCACACCTGCCTCCCCGTAAAATCATCCCAGACGCCACAGAGCGGCGTTCAAGGTCGACAATCCCTCCGCATCCAACCGACACTCGAGGGCCTGCCTGCGCGGAATATTATCCATCGCACTTCCACTGCTCGCGAAACATATCGTGAACGTGAAAAGTCATTCGCACGGTTTATCGTCGCTGTTATTCTCTAAGAGTTGATACACAATACCACGCACAAACATAATTAATCCATCTCCGCCCACCGTAGCCAAACGACTATATCCTAACACTCTTAGCATAGGAGGATCTGTAAGAAAAATCTACTTGCAATACAGAATCGGGCATTGCAACCCTGACGTCGTCGTCCTCATAGGTATGAAATTCACAGTAACATTTTTACAAGTAATTACTCTAACTTTTTTCAATCCTCTTTTTTATATTTGCGTAGTATCACTAATTGCGAAATTTCATAAGAATACGACGTAAAAACTAAGGATAAATATTATTTTGAACATAGTGTATGGGTCAAAATATGACACATCGCGTCCTCCCAGTGCAAAACAAAAAGTGAAAGAGTTTAATATTTCGACGCCAATATTCTAAATAAACATTCTACTTCTTCTTTATAATATTTGTATCAACTTTAGGAGCCCCGTTTCCTTGGAAACTATTTAGGCATAAATCTTTTCCTGTGATGTGCTCAACTTGGAGAGTCCCATGATTAAATTTTGCTTTTCCATATAATTTTTTATGAAATCAAGATCATGATTTCCACGGATAACGTTCTCCTACGGTCAGCAGAAAAACAATTGAAGTTATTTATTCAATATTTTCTCCAAATTCCACAAATTATCGCCGGTAATCGTCAGCTCTACTCGAATAATTATTCAAGTTCCCAGATGATACTCTTGTACCTTCTTTTTTCTTAGTACTCATTTATCATAGTATTCATTATTTATTTCACACACCACCGAAAACAGCACTATTCGGCCTTTTAAATCGGGGTTGATAACATTTAACAATCAAACGTGCACAAACATCCATGCCCTGGATAATGGTTACTTACCCAAGCTGGACTCGAACCTGCAACCTTTGGTTTCGCTGGTGAGGACTTTACCCCGACCCAACCGAGGCCGACAAAATTTAATTATTTGATGAAAATGATAACAATACAGATTATTGTGCTGTTTAGTCCCTCTGTAGAAAAGTATCAGAGATATATGCGCAAATTCGAAAAAAAATTTAAAAAATAACAAAAAGAGTATTGAATAGGTAGTACCACTTCACTATACGAAATAAAATTTAAAATGAGGAAAAGGTAAAATAATTATGTAGGCATAACACTGGATTTTCTACTAAAAATATACTTCAAAGGAATAGTATACAATTTTATTTCAATAAAAAATACCATGGAAAAATGCAAACAAAATTCTATCATGAGCATAGGGCAAAAAAATATTTTTAAATGAACACTACGAAACAACATTTTAAAAAAATACGTTGAAATTCAGATAAAAGTCGATAAGTTCAAATCAGACGACTTAACTGCCGCCATTTTTAAAACCATCCACTTAATACTAGTCTATTTCTTCGTTTTTTCAATACTTAAGAGAAAGCTGATCATTATTATTTAGTGTAATGTCATACATGTCGTGGACTTTAAGGTATGGATAAACTCACGATTGCTAACAAACATGACGATGAATTCCATAATTCAGAAGCGCTCACAATGAATGATTTTCCAACACTAAGTTTTTTTGCAACGGGGCATATGAATATTAGTGGTGTGATTGCAATGCATTTTTTAGTGTTTTTCGACCACATTTCGTTCAAGTTATTTTTTTTTGACCATGTTAAATTAATTTAAATAGCCAATAAAAAATACGGGACACTACCCAGAAAAATCTAATATTCAGAGGTGAATTTCTGAGCTGGTTTTCTTGCAAGGGAACCCGTTGCTATCAGAAGCAAAAAATGCCTTCCGCTTTGCCTGACCATCTGCATTTATAAATCCCTCGCGCGAGTGTTGCGAAAGGACACGGAGAAGTGGGAAGAAAGGCGAGAATTGATATTAATCGCCGTCGTTCAACACCGCTCCATTCACACACATTCGGCCGTGAACTGCACCACACACTTCCCCCTCACTACCGAGGGTGGCGTTTCCCAGAATGCTTGGCGATCACAACAGTCGCAGAAAATTTCGTATTCATCGAGACCATGGATAATGGTGGAAAGTGCAACAAATGGAGCACAGTTATGGGACAATAAGGAATTTTAAAAAATAACAAAAATAGGACCACCTACATCTACACGCACTCCCTCAATATGCGTGTAGCGAGGGGTGGTAGGACACCAGCCGTTTAGAAATGCTCGAAGTAAATCACACCTAGCACTTAACAAAGTCCATATTGTTCGGGAGAATAACGAATTCCCATACCTATTCAATACCAAGTCGGCAATACGTCTCGCTTGATTTATAGTTTCCGTCGGACCTGGAAATGTAGTGGACTCTAGTGTGATGTTCTCTATGTCGCACGAAAAGATACTAAAACTCACCTGCGCTATTTTTAAATTGAAAATTGCGCTTTTATTCATTAAAAATACATGAGAGGCAGCTATGCTTGGAGGAACCTGACGAGCTACTGACGGAATTTCGGGAACTGATATCGGACTATTGGATGCTTGCTATACCTATAAAGCTTCAATTTGACACACTGGGGCCTCCTTTTAAAATCCGGTTCGGTGAATGTATGACACGATTATCGAATGAAACCACGTTATTTTAATTATGATGAATTATAAATGAGAGATTTGTAGCAGGCCTCTAGAATTGCTGCCACTCACAGCTGAGAACTCGAGAACTGCTCCCGTAAACTATGCAAAGCGACCACCCTTTCATTTTTTTTAAGTTCGGTGGCGTGGTATGATGAACATAATTCACATTGTGAGCATGAATATTTATTTTTAGATTACAACAATAAAAATTCTCCCCAATTACATCATGCATTCAAATGTTTTCCCATGAATGACGATATTCCTTCTATCTATTTTTTTATAGGTCATACACATATCTATCGAATGGCATGATACTTTATCTTCATATGATAGAATAAAGATGTGACGTCATTCCCTATAAATTTCGACGCAGAATATCTATTTTAAAAATTCTATACTCATAAATGAATAAAAATATTTTATTGCTGTATAAATTCTCAACTCATATGTTAAAGAATAACCTGGTCCCTTAATCGCAAGACAATTAATTATTAAAGGGAATTTTGCACGACACACACTTTTGATGGATAGGTCCCAAGGCCTGCGATCAAAATCTCATACATCTCGTGGCGAACACAAGGATTTTTCCATGCATGAAATTTGAAATTTATACAAAACGCCATCAGTTGTATTGTTTATTTTTATATTCAAAGGAATCGTCGGCTATACATTGATCAAACATTATATTTTTACAGCGAGGGCCAATCCGTATAATTCTACACGTGCATTGCTGGAGAGTGTGCTAGCGAGATCACTTCCTTCTTTACTCGTGTGCCCTTGAAGATTCATGGCCGCAGGAGCAGAAGCAACACGCCGACAGTTCAAAACACAGCTTCTGAAACGATAGCCTCCGTAATCTATGGCCCTGTTTTGAAACTAAATAATGCCAACAAACATCCGTCTTCCGGCATTGCCCTCTTGACCTCGTAGACAATAGCTGCGATAGCACGGCGTCACTACTCGAGAGAATCATAACAAGGACCTCAATTCAAGCAGACACATTGTATTGTGACGGTGGGTTGCATTATTGTGGATCAAAACATTATTCTAAGACTTGGAGCAAGAGCTTCATCCACGCTCTTTCTCAGCGGGACTCAAGCAACAAAACGGAATAATCTAGTCTCTGAGAAAAGACAATGATAACAATACTTCTTTGATTTCATTGTATTTCCCTCAGAAGGTTCCCCATATTATTGTATAATAAATATTTAACTGATAACTGTAAACCAATAAACGCTGGACATGATTTTTGCAGCCTTAAATTAAAAAAATATAGACGAACCGTAAACAAAATTTAGATATCTTTTTAGGTATATTTTCGTTATAGTCTCGGGTTGCATATAGCGATGCACCCTTATTAGCAGACACCACACTACTTGCTTGAATGCGTACGTCTTATTTTTAATATTATTTATGACCGTGTCGCGTGCACCACAAATTACATGCTTCATGCTGATGATCATGTAATCCCTTGGCAATGCCTTCACCCTCTGCCAAAGACCCCAGAGGTGGCTCGCAGAGTATGATGTAGATGTTTAAATGAATATTTACGTTCGCGCATGCATCACTTTCGATGACTAGGGAACTAAGCCGCATTTTTCGCTGGCTCTCTCGGTGTGGCCACAACCTCATAGAGTTGACAAGCAAGATGACTCCATAGAGCCAGCCAATGCTAAACTCCTCATATTCTCCCATTGACTCTATCGCATTAATCGGAAATATATTGTGGTTAATCCACCAATTAAGGTAGGCTCATATTGAACAGAAACTTTACTCATCACTCCACCTGCATTTTTGTGGATTAATGTATTCACTGAATTCATTTGGTATTAAGAACATTTTTGAAGTCATAACTCACGTTATGATAATTCCATAAAGAAATTTCCTTGCAGCTACCTAACACTTATGTGTCCTATTTTTTGTGCACAATTTACCTTCACAAGGAAAATTAATCATTTTATTCTCTACTAATTTTCCTATCCATAAATATTCAATTTCACGTTAACTTTAACTTTCTAACAGAGTAAGAGATGCCAAAAGTTCATTGGTACCGGTTAATTTTGTTTGAGTTCTTTATTAGTATTTATTTATCGAGTCGACATAGTACGTGGTAAGAAGCTGATTGGTTCAGCTACAAAAATTGATAAAAAATTAATTGGATTAAATTTTCTACTTTTTCTAATGACCGAATATAAAAAAAAACGTTCTTTCCGATTCATACATTGGCGTGGAGACAGCGAGGTAGCGTCCTCACCCGATGAACAGTAGCATACAGGTTCGAACCCCGTATGGGTAGGATTTAGCGTCATTATCAAGAAAAAAGAAAGATTACAAACAATATCGAGCCTTGCATGTTCAGCAACGGGAGGAGAGGAGAAAATAATGGACAACATTAAATTATTCGTGGAAAGTATTTTCTTTCACATTCGTTCTACCATAAATGATCATTGACTGAGTTTATCAAAATTTCCTTTCAAAATAAAGATGACCAACGAGGTTTCCTCAAATTATAAATACAATGACTCCAGTAAAATCGAGTGAATGTGTTTAAATATTACCATTCCTATTAGCTGCAGTTTAAATCCAAAATTAAAATCTAGGAAACTCAATTGTTCGCTATATATTCTCAATATCTGTCTCTACAATTTGGTACCGGCTATTCATTACAATCCCCATTTTAAGAGTAATTAAATATGTTAAGTATCCAAGGTGATACTAAAAATATGAGCCTCAAATGGAAAACTGGTATATTAAAATATAAGTTACACATTTCAATAGGGTTTGGAGAATGTTGTTTGAAGAAAACATAAGGCGCACATTTTAAAAAAATATGTTAACTCCAAACGTCTTTCTATGCTTATAAATCATCTTATTGGAACCTGGGTCGAATTTAAATTTTCATGGAAAATGACACCTTATCATTCCGATATTTCCTCACATGCTTTAATGGACTCCCTCGTGGGAGCACCAAAGTTCTCTTTCATATGAATGAGAGATCTCTGTCTGGATTTGCTCTCAAAATAAAATGTTTGAGTTTGTCGCCGTTGCTTCTCTTATCGACAATCTTGCCGTGGCGGGGGAGTAAGCAGCTTCAGCGTGAATGGTGGTCAATCACCCTCCGGCTCTCTCTGCCGGTGACAAAAAATAACCTCCCTCCACTTCCATTCCATTCGATTCACTCGTCGTCGGTTGTCGAAAACAAGACTTCTCCCCTCTCTTACCCGTCCCCCCCCCCCCCACCCACTTCCCCCGACCCGACACCTTCTCCTCTTGAAATACCTCCACGCAAGCACAAACATAAAACTCGCTGTTGACTCCCCGCGAGCAAACACCATTATCGCCCTGTGTCGCGTCCTTGGAGATTAACTTAGCGCGTCTCAACACACCCACCCCACTCCTCTCTCGATCGAAAGGAAGCGATCGCAGTTGCGCAACGCGCCGGGAAAAAAATCTTCAAGACGCATCCACGGCATCCACTCCATCTATCGGTATAACTATCAACTTCAAAGGCAAGTTTTACACGGGGCACGGGAATTGCGCAGGTTAGAGCTGCATTAATTTCTAAAGGCCGTTTTACTCGGGGCACGGAATTGCGCAGGTTAGAGCTGCATTAATTTCTAAAATGGCGTGGAATTGCGCGAATGCATGAACGACATTAGAACACGGGCTATTTTGCTCATCTCGCATCCACGCATTCTCGCATGTGTTCTAGCATTTCACCGCTTTACACGACGTAATTTTGATTGCGCCTTCGCACGTACGTCAGATTGCGCAATTCCGTGTACCGTGTAAATAGGCCTTAAAATTGCGTGGAATTGCGCGAGTGCATGAACGAAATTAGAACAGGGGCTATTTTGCCGTCTCGACGCAATTTTGATTGCGCCTTAGTATGTACGTCAGATTGCGCAATATAGCGCCCCGTGTAAAACGGCCTTAAGGAAACCAAGATACTGGTGTGGCAGAGAGGTTAAGTGGTGGCAAAACTCTACAACAGATGAGAAACCAAGCGGCCGCATAGTGGCGACCCTCGTCCCGCTAAAGCTTGATATACATTAGCACTTACGGTGCATTTTAATTGGTTTCCAGAAACATCGGCAGCACGGTGATGAGTTGGGAGCTACATGTTTATTCTCAATATTTGCTATTTAATATTTAAAATCGTGAGGGATCGCATTGAAACACAGCTAATTTGATGAAGTACAATATCACAAATATTAATGTAGGTTAACAGTCATACTTATAGCTAATTTCTACGTGAAATTTGGATCGCTTCTTCCGTCAGTGCCACGAGTGGCAGCTTCTGTAAACCCGACGTATAGAAGATATCGAAGATGAAAGGTATACTTTGTCCGGCATAGTCCTCAACTTTCTATGAAGAAGAACAACTCCTCGGTAGCTTAACTAGCCAGAGCCCTCGACCGAAATCGGGATATCCGAGGTTGAATCCCGGTCCAGACTAATGGTTTTTTTCTCAGTGGATTTTTCGCAGAATATATAGAAATTTTAGCTGAAGAAAAAATGAAAAACCCAACTGATCATGGAGGCAATTGAAATACGAATACACCGGGAATTTTTAAACACACACCATGGCTTGATGCTCAGCAAAACATGAAGACCCTTAATTTCAAAATGTAGACTTTTATAGAACCGTCTCCGTAACCAAAACAATTGAATAACGCACAAAGGTTAAGAAAACACTACCTAGTGTTTTCTTAACCTTTGTGCATCATGAAGGAGTTTCACCATGTTACGCCAACCACCATCGCATTTATTCAATTGAACAACCGTCAAAATCTGTCGAAGCCTCCAGCACAGGAGAAAACGCTTCATAATGGTGTAAAAAGCGCGAAAGTAAATAATAAAAAAACAGATTTTTATAACAATAAATACATTGTATTTTAATATTATTAATCGAGACACGTGATATAAACTTAGCAATACGCGGAATCCAATATAAAGGAAACAAAAAAATGAAAGAATTTCTCCTTTTCAATCTGAATCTCCCAGATCTTCCAGCTGATCAGGAGTGACCTCATTGTTGTGGCTATTTATAGTTACAACTCAAAGTTGTTTGTTCACATTAACTGGTGCATAAATCCTGATGACGACGGACGAGACATCCTTTGAAATATTGGTGATATAATACGATGTAAAGGGGTGAAAATGCCGTAAAGGCTTCAAGTATATAATGTATTTCATACCAAGAGCCATCGAATCCCACAAAAAAAATAATAATGCATGTTTACTCCATAACAGCTAATATTATTTAAGTACAACGAAGAGCTTAAGGCAGTCTCAAAGGTACAAGAACCTATATCGACTCTGCCTTCCGTAAATAAACATGCTACTGCTGGTTTTGTTATACTGAACTGAAATTTTCGCAACATATATGCGCACACAAACAAGGACCATTTTTATGAATGAAAACTTTTGGGCTATGTCGCCGCGTCAATTCTTGGATAGCCCTAACGATTCCCGACCGATGTTGGTCGCTTTCTCAAGGGATTCTGATTCTTTCTGAGAATCCCTTGAGAAAGCGACCAGCATCGGTCGGGAAACGTTGGGGCCACCCAAGAAATTGACGCGGCAACATAGCCCAGTTTTTATTCATAATTTCGGGCACCCGCGAAAGTTTTAAGGAAGAATTAAGGACCATTTTATTTGTGCCAGTTTGTGAACAAAGACTACGTGGCCTAAAACACCTTTTAATGTATTTAAAAATTCGATTTCTGCAACAGAGTAGGAGCACTTTGAAATATCTCTTTCTCGAAGAAAATAGACTCTTATTGCATCTACATCTATCTACATCTACATAATACCCTGCGAGCCATCTCTAGGGTATTTGGCAGGGGGTGATCAATCACCAGCATGCAGCATGCAATAAGACTCCCACATGCCCATACACGGTCCAAAAAGCGTCACGTATATTAGCAAATTATACTACCATATGCTGTTAGAAATAATAATAAAATTAAGAAACATGCATTAAGTTTTGTATAGGTTAGTAGGCTACACTACAAGTCATGTAATCTATTTATGAGTTCTATCGCTGCCGTAATAATTATTGATCGTGGAAAAAAAAACATTCTGGACCTGTCTCTTCTACAATCTATCTCTCTTATTTTATTTATATGATCTGATATTCAGTAGTATGTTGGCGTCCGTAAGATATGGTTAACTTCGTTAGAAAAGACACTGCTCTTGAATTTATCTAATAATCTATCTAATTTTCTTTATTAAGGTTACGTCTACTTTTCAATCCACGGTCCGATAGAGATTCCCATCCGAGTTTAGCGAAGAGGTCAGTTACTCTAACAAGACTGAGGGCTGCAATGCTGCCCCGCTCACCCCTGCCCACACAATCTATCCCTTATTCCAATCGTCTCCTTTGCGCTCCATCTGCGACATCACGTAGGCCACTATCGCACCCGCATGCGCGGGAAGGCGAGAGGAGAGTGAAAGGAGATACGAGGAAGAAAAAACGTGTAGCCTCCCTTCCGTAAATATTGACGGACCGTTTCGGGCAAATAGCTCCAAACGTGTCGTTGCATCAGTGAAATGAAGATGGATTAGGTAATGGAGGGGAGGGAGTGGGAAGATGGGTTTTCCAACCCCCTCCTCCCCCCCCTTCGCCCTTCCTCAACCTTTGATCCCGGTTGTAAGCCACCATAGATAAAAAAAAGTTCTCCTCAGATGATTACATCATCTCTTCCACATTCACGAAATTAAAGGCCTATAGAGGCATTTCATCTCCAGTCTCGGATACGTTTTCTGTTCAATGCCTTGTCAATACAGGAAGTTGATTCTGATTCGGACGAGACGCGTGATAGTCGGTATCGATGTACGGCTTCAATGGATGAGATTTATTGATTCATTTACAATGCTGTCGGGGCATGCGTGGAAATATATTTCTCACAATATCTTAAAGGTGCTAATATTGATTTAATTATCTCCACCGCCCCGTAAACAGCGCATTGAAGGCCTTTATAGATGGTCTAATTGGTGAGAATCGCAATATTGTAAATAGAGGCAACCTACACAGGCAGGACTCGAACTAGCGACCTTCGGTTGCGTAGGCAGGGGCTTTACCCCACCGCCACCGAGTCCAGCAAATATGCTTTGAAATACGATTATTAAAGGTTTAAATGAATGTTATTATCATAATAGTTGTATGCTAAATAAATAAATACCCGAATAAATGAATCATTACCAAAATACTAATACGTCGTCTTCTTCCGAGGAGTTTTTTACCTTCAGAGGAAAAGGTGGCTTATGCAGCCAGACATACAATGCCACAATGTAGCCACATTTGTTTATTTCCTGAGGAACACTTCGGTCATTAGGAATTAGGCGTCTGTAACTTTCAAAAATACATATATTGACTCAGATGCTGCTTCGTCGTTCCTGTTGAATTCCACCAGGCACCGATTGACGATGGAAACTTCAACGCTCGAATTCAAATGGCAGCGTATAAAGAGTCGTTACATCTCACAACACGACCCTGAGTCATCTTGTAGAAGTCAAAAACCTAATAAAATACGAGTAGTAAACATACTATCAGTATTGTTATTCACAATTTATAAAGCAACTTGAATTTACAAAATTAAGACACTCATCAATCACTATCGACGGCTGCATGAATGATAAATTGTCTGAGAAGGAAAATTAGTAAATTGGCTCAAAGGAAAGTAAGCCGCCCCAAGTGAGTAAGTAAGAAAGCAAGCAGCCACAAGATGTGAAAGGTTAGATGGGGCAATTATATTGCTGTGTGAAGGCTTTCGTATTGTGGTGAAGATTAAGCGGAGACACCTTTGGAATAAGCATCGCGAGTCGTAGACGAAGGGAAGTTAAACCCTGGGAAAGAACAAAATAAATAAACGAATGTATATCACAATTAATACTTGCAACGGGGGTCATACATTCGATGCTGAAACGTAAAAAATTAAAAAACAGACATTGAAAACCTTAGCAAAATTTACTTTTATTTAATTAATCGAAATAAATGGTGACTAGGTTTGGTAATAGCTTAGTTACCTACTATCAATAAACAAATATGTGCAAAACTATGGTATATCAAAATTATTGTGTATTCTCATTTCTTTATTATATTATTGTAAAAAACTATTTTGTTACCTTTATTTACGAATCAATATTGTATATTACTGCATTTTATTGTACTCTCATTTTTTTCATTCATAGTCCTGAGGAAGGTTTTAAAATAAACCGAAACGTTGGCAAAAAAACTTTTTGCATTCTATGACCTATACTCCAGGAATTTTTGATCATTCAGTAAAAAATTTGCTGTTGCAATCAATACGACATTGACTACATGGATTAATGCAAAATGTCCTTACCTGCATACATTCTAGCTTTTATTTAAGCGATTATTTTTATACGAATAGAATGATGTCATTGATTATCAAACAATATATGGATGATCTATGCACTATATAATTAACGGTGGTGGATTTTTTCAATAGGGAAATCTTCATTCTAATGGACGACTTAATTTCATTGATAGCTATTGATTCTTTTGCGAAAATTCTATTAGTTGATTCGATTCTATTGTGGAGTGATTGCAATTGAGAATCAATTGACGTAAAGAACAAAGGAACGATAAAAAAAGTACAGAATCTTTGGGTGCAAAATATCCTGCGAAAGAGTAAAACTTTTAAAAATTCTTCTTCTAACTACGACTCCAAATTCATTAGTACTTACTAGCAAAGAGATCAGAAATTTCTCATTCCCGGTATTTTGGTAATAAAAGTGTTCTAATGCTAGTGTTTTTACTTCCGTTAGAATTTTCAATACTAAAAAAAGAATACGACTCGGTTATACAACTTAGTCTCTTTAGTTTCGAGTACCTGAAAGCTCTATTTAAACGTTAACGTTGGGATCAGTAGTGAAAGCCTCCATATTTCATTCCCAGCATATACCACCGGAAGTGAGGCCAACGATAGAGCTAATATTTCCTGACTGTAAAAGATAAAAATATTGAATCAGCTGCATAGGAAAAGCTCTCGGCTCACGTTGGTGGCAGGATAAACTGTAGGCGCCTGTGCTGTCATGGAGCAAATATTATTTGAGGTACCTGGACCAACTACATAGAGCCCAATCCGTGCCCATTTACGACCTTTTCCATTCGTAGTTATAAGTGTTGCCGTTTAAGTAGATGATATTGCAGTGGTATGCTGCCAAAATCAAGATAATGCTTACTGTCGGTTTTTACATTTTTCAAGATTCAACTTAATGTGTTCGTATGACCGAAACATGCATAGGAATCTAGTTACACTGAAGCAATATCGGTTACCAATACATCTGTTTGTCAATAGGATGCATATTGTGAGACATAATAATATTTCAAAAGAGAATTATGCTTAACTATTTTAATGGGTACGTTTCTTCCGGTTAATTGAGTTCAATACAAATATAGCTATTAATTTAAAATGCAATTATCACTTACTAGTGCAAGGCTATACATTTTGGAAAAAGCACTCTCATAGTCTACGATGTTATCGCTTGTAATAGGGTAGTTTCCTTCATCAAAGAAAACGAAAGGCATCGATTGCGATTCGATACCTACCATTAGTGTATTCACAATATACAAATTATTTGGTTTTAGGAATACCGGTTTAGACGAATGGCAATGGTCAATTTTATCCTCATTTGAAAAAGGCCAGATTAGCGCCCATGCGATTCCACTCCACGTGACGTCACAGGGACCTAGTTTTTACACGAGTAGATAGGAGTTTTACATCGTCTGATATAACCAATGCATGAATGAGGCACAGAGCTCAGGGAAACATGTCTTAATATTCACCTATTAAAACTGGCTAAGGTCGGAAAGTTTCCTTCCTTTGATAAGGCATTAATAATCCTTATTAAAGCCAAGCGATACCAGCTAGCAAGGTGCTCTGCTACCTGCTAGCATCCTGCGTCGTATCAGCGCTCAAAGCCTCGCCCAAAGGTCACCTCACTTGCGGCAGCGGGAACCAGAACGACGTCACAAGAAGTTTTCCCAGCATTCATACTGAGCCGTCGCGTTTTCGCGCGCTTGAAAAGTTTCACTTTTCATTTAATCGCGAAAAATAGATATCATCATTAAAAATTCTAAAAGCGTGAAATATGTACTCCAGGAGTAATAATCTTTCGATTTAGGTAATAAAAAAATAAAAGGAAACCCCCCTATTCACGTCCATCTCTAATGTTACCTACTTTCCCAACAAAATGTCATTTATCCTAGATAAGTGCCCTTTCAAATATGCCTTGATGGATAAACGTCATTGTTTCACACATTTATCAGTGGTCACCTTCCAAATATTTCTCGTGGAATACGTGAAAGGTAAAAAAAAACATTCATGCCTTCAAAACTTTATAGCCTTCAGTTATCTCCCCTGGGTCGTTCTTCAACAAATGCTTGGGTGCTACGGCACTGGAAAATATCTCAAGAAATCAAGGAGAAGAGACTGTTGCCCAGTTGTAGTAACTGAGTTGTCGAGTATCTGCACGATTTGCTAATATGACCATTGGGTGGTCCCCAATACCGGGATCAAGGGAAATCAAGCCTTATAGAGTAGACAAAATCCATTTTCGTAGGCGATGTAGCCTGAGCAGTGCGTTGACATTAGTTCATAGGCGGGCCATAAAGAGATGAAGGTATCCGTACTTTAGGATAGGAGAGGGGAGAAATTTTATTCTATATAAGTGGAATGGTCATACGAGCATGGCAAATTTAAATATATGCTATTAAGGACTTCTCAATTTTTTTTTCTTTGCATTTTCATACCGGTTATTGTTTTAAAAAAAAGTGATTATTTAATCTATGCGGCTTACCTAGACAATTTCAGACATGAATTGTGCAGAATTGGCTTTAAAAAATCATTTAAATCACGATATTTATCGCCGAAATTGCGTAAAATGAGGATATGTATAGCGGGTTGCATACGCTCAACATAAATGGCGCTGGCGCCACCGCAGGATTTCCACCAAAAGGAACAAAAATTTTTCTCTTTTCATTTGGTACCTCGGGCTACATTTTGACATATGTCGATCTATGAATTTCAAAAAAAAGTTGTTTAATGACCACTGTTGCCCAGTTGCTATGACTGAGTTGTCGAGTATCTGCATGATTTGCTAATCTAACCATTGGGTGGTCCCCGATATCGGGACCGAAGGAAATCAATCATGAACGACATCAACTCACTAGACTCTTGAGTCTGCGCGCTTGGCTTAGATAGATGGAGCAATTTGTAATTAATATCTTTCACAGCGACACGGAGAGAGGATTTGACGCGAAACTGGCTGGGAGGTGCTGGAGACTCCTAAGCGACGAGCAAAGCTTAGATGTCTAGCGAAATTAAGAGCAGATATCTTTCAAAACAACACGGAGAATACCCTCTTTCCCAATTTACCCAGAATCCGATTGATATACAGGGTATCCCATTTATCTTGACCACCGAAATAACTTTTTGTCTAGATGCAAATTCAAAAATGAGTCAAGCAAATGTCCATTAGCCGCCTGGGGGACATTACCTAGCATTAATTCCTTCCTTGTAGCTTTGTTATTTACAAAGATATGAAAAGCGGTATGTCTTTTTTAAATGGCACCCTATATTTTTTATTCGGCCATTCAACGGACGATCTATGTTTACTATGTTTTCATTTGTTCACTGTCATGGTCAGTAAGTGGAGTAGTTCCAATGCCTGCGTGCCTGCACTAAGCGCTAGTGAGTCAGTCATTTTTCATAACACTGTGTTTATGCTAATGGCCCACTGTGCAACATTTTTTAATAAGTTTTTAGGAGAGGAAATGAATTGCCGAGTGAAAAATATAGAATGCCATTTAAGAAAGACATACCGCTGTTCATATATTTGTAAATAACAAAGCTACAAGGAAGGAATTAATGCTAATTAATGTCCCCCTGATGGCTAATGGAGATTTGCTTGTCACATTTTTTAATTTATATCTGGACAAAAAGTTATTTTGGGTGGTCAAGATAAATGGGACACCCTGTATAGAAACGCTTTCAATGTTTCCCTGCACACGATTTTTGGGGGCATCGCATTAAGGAGCGCCACCTGTGGAAGACGCGTCGCGATGCTCACGTTTCTTTCTCTGAACACGTCGAAAGCCCTGTGCCACTGCTGCTGCAAGACACCGTCGTCCGCTTCGACCTTCCGCCACTTGTTCGTGATCCAGCGAGTATTAACACAAGCTCGCGTGATGACTCCACCGAGAGCGCAGGACGGGTAAAAGCACGTGTCCGATCAGAAATGACGGACGAGAACTTTGGGCCACCGCGAGGAAATGTGACGTAAAGTAACTAAAATAAGCAGGATCTAAGTCTAAAATTTTACATCTCTGTTTTGAGAAACTATCGCTTACGGATTAGTAGATAGATAACGAAACTAAAACAAAAAATACGATGTCAGGATTGATTTGAATCATGATTTTTTTGAATGTTGAAGTCATTCGCTTTTGAATTGCTTCCTACTCTGTTCCTCTGTATCTTCAAATACAAATAGATGTACAATAATCAAGCGTGCAAATTAGCTGCGAAAACTATTCAAAATAGCTTTTTCGCAACTGAGATCCGGATCTCTTGGTAGCAAATCTTTTTGGCCATGATTTGGGTCCAAACACTTCACTGTGCACCGGTGAGACACCTAGCGCTGCTAGGGGGTGATGTACAGATTGGTAAAAACTCAGCAGCTTAAAAAAATATATTTCGTTTCGGCGAGGCCGAAAGCCGCATGCTGATTTCATAGCACATAGTAAGATGTTCAAGTAGATTAAATCTCCTTCAAAACAATTTTGTAAGACTTTTTAAATTGTTCAAAAGGTATGATAACTATTCCTACGAAATTAATGATTTTTATATTCTGTATTTAACGTCATAGAAAAATTAAAAAAAATTCGCCGGTAAATCCGCACTCAATCAGTAGTATCTTTTCTTTGTCGAATTTGCTGGAGCGATCCACTCGGAAAACATTAAAAAAGACATTTTTTGCCAAACGCTAGTGGAAATATCAGGAGAGATAAAGATCTAGATGGAAAATACTCTATTACTGGAAAAAACGATTAAGTACGTACATAAAAACTAACAGTTATATTTTGTATTTATTGATCAAAGGTAAAAAAAAGTTCTAAAAGTAAATTAAAGCTGATAGATCAACAGATCCTACTGCGTTATTTACCATGCCAGGAAGAAAAAGGAATTCCGCGCCGCTAAAAATAAATGGACTGCATCAATAAGACGAGCGTTTCCGCATCCCACGCCAAGTAATCAAGTCTAGCTCGCCGCGTCCCCGCCGAAGGCCATTCAAAGCAAATGATGTCGCCCGGAAAACGATTCAAGAGCACAGCTACGCCTATTTCTGCCTTCGATGAAGTATGAGGCGATTGCTGGAGCGGTGGACGAGGTAAGTAAACTGGTTGGATGAGAACAAAAGGAGGAATGGAGCGTGGATGAATTTAGAACGAAAGGAAGATTATTGATGAGCTAGGAATCCAATGTATACAGCGATGGAGTGAAATAGACTTTAAGGATGGGAAGAATAATGGTTGTTTTACAGAAAAAAAGTCGAACGAAATATCCGTAATAATCGAATCTCTAATGGATGTGCTGGTATGCTGTATACTATGGCTTGCTTACGTTGATCATTTTCTCAGCCAGTGTTCACAAGCGTACTCTTGCGGAGTTTAACACAGTATTATTGTGGCCATTCTTCTCCCAATGTTTCTAGCATTTCGTCAAAAGGGACTAGTAACATTTTCAAGCACATTATATCACCTTTAAAACAATTTTGAAAAACTTTTTAAAAGGCTAATGCGATATGGCAACTGAAATTAACAGTAATTTCCGGTAGATGTACTTGACGGATCACAAAAATGGGGAATAAAAATTTCCAAGGGGATTATTCTTCACCTTGACCTCGGATCTATACCCTTCGATTTCTGGAAGAGAGCTCAGTTCAATCAATTAACAAAGCATCTTCTCTTCGTGTGAGCTTTTGGTCTTTGTAGAGGACAAGGTAGGAATACCTCGCCGAACTTACATAGACTTCACGTATTATTTAATTTCTCAGGGCTATTTCCGAGGATTCCGGTTTAAATACAATTCAAGGATAGGAATAACTTTCGCTCGCAAAGTTTTTATACTAATTGTTAAATTGTACTGACTGGAGGTTCATTACAGATATGCCGTTGTAATAAATTTTAAAGGAGAATATAAATTACATTTGTGGTTGGAAGGAAATTACTTTGCTTTTCTACAAAACATGTTTTGTAAGCATGAAGCAAAGTAATTTCCTTCCAACCATACAATGGAATTCTACAAAGGCCTCAACAATTCAGTGCATAAATTACATTTCATGAAGGCTTATGTAAAAAAAAGATAGTATAGGAGAAAGAGGACAGCACACATGGCCACTATTATACTTCATAAACCACGGCAACAGTGCGCTTGAGACCACTGACTGAGAAAATTATCGACGTAAGCTTGCCATTGTATATAGCCTTCAAACACTAGAATAAGATATTCATTACAGGGGAATTGAATAAGACGTTCAATGCAATGGAGAAACTTGGATTGAATTAGAATAACAGAAGAGTAATTTATCAGCTCCGCAGGGACTATAGGGACAAAATGAACACGGTAGAATGGCCACGTAATGAGACATAGCAATTGCATGGGAAACATAATGGAATGAAAAATTGGTGGAAAATTCCCCAGATTAATTCAAAGGGACAAGTACCTAGGACAGGTAAGAAGGATACACACGGGGTAAATGAGCCCCAGGGAGGTGAAAGAACTAGCTTGGGATGGGGGAAAATGGAATGGTTGAGCAGAATATCAATCTTTGGATTGTAATGCTATGAAATTATTAACGCTAACATTGTTATTAGAATATTTGTTTCTGGGAATTTTAAGGCGTGAAATGAAATCAGTCATTGGGCACATGGTCAACTTAGAGGCCATCAAAATTGAAGGATGCATGCAAGATTTCGGTATATTGGTATTGCCTCAAACAATAAACATCCTTATCAATCACTAACCTGTATTATGCGAAGGCGCAATGGAGCGTAACCATGTTATGTCTTTGAAATAGGGTAGTTTCCTATTATTTTTTTATTGCCTAAATCGAAAGGTTATTACTTCCGGAGTACATATTTCACGCTTTTAGATTTTTAAATGACGATATCTTTTTTTCGCGATATAGTGAAAAGTGAGCGCGCGAACACGCGACGGCTAAGTATGAATGCTGGGAAAAGCTCGAGTGACATCTGGCTGATACTGTGTGAGGCCATCTGGGTGCGAGGCTATGAACGCCGTTACGATGCAGGCTGCTTGCTACCGAGAATGGCGGTAGCGTAGAGTACCCTTCTAGCAGATAGCGCTTGGCTTAGTAAATAAGGATTACTAATACCCTATCAAATGAAGAAAACTTTCCGACCATATGCAATTTAAATAGGTGATTATTAAGACATGTTTCCCTGAGCTCTGTGCCTCATGCATGCATTGGTAATCTCAGACGATGTAAAACTCCTACCTACTCGTATAGAAAATAGGTCCCTGTGACGTCACGTGGAGTGGTATCGCATGGGCGCCAATCTGGCCTTTTTCAAATGAGGATAAAATTGACCATTACCATTCGTCTGAACTGGAATTTCTAAAACCAAATAATTTGTATATTATGAATACACTAATGCTGGGTAACGAATCGCAATCAATGCCTTTCGTCTTCTTTGATGAAGGAGACTTCCCTATTATTAAAAAAGGGAAGAGAGTACAAGTCACATTAATCTCATTTCGCTGAAATACGTAAAAAAATTAATGCAAGAAAGCCTACTGATGTTAAAATAGCAATTAAATTCGTGTATTATTACAAGTTCAATTGTGTCTCACATAAAAAACAGGATGTTATTTCAACGTAATAATGCAGATCTAAAGACAAAAAATAAATTTTCAAAAAATGAGATAGTTTAACCTCACTGAATGCGCCAGTTTTGTGGTCATAACATTGGAGGAAAAAATTGGATTACTCAATACCTACACAATAGGCAACGCTTTGGAGCCCCATATTTCCAAGAAATTCTTTAGAGCCATAAAAATACTTTATCCAGTAAAAGTGAGTAATGGGAGAATAAACAATTTCAGAATTTTCCCAATGAATTATGTGTAGTCCATTGCATAAATAATGTGCTCCATAAGGTCGTTTAGTGAAATTAACTTATATTATCTCTGCTATGTTCTACGTTTTTAATAATTAACAAATAATTACAGCTGTTTTAGAGGGAAAAGATCTGTAGATTTTTATCGTCATATCTATATATACGCATCCATCAGCTCTACTAGCGCACAGATGGAATATTTTTGAGAAAGTGGATAAAAAGATAGGGTGCAAAATATAATAAGTCTATACTTATGGGAAATGAGTTGATTGGGTACTCACCCATTCGCTTTATATGATGGAAATTGCTTGCATACAGATAAGGCTGCCTGAAGATGATGAGCAGCATCACTGTACCCGAAAACCCACACGGCTGCCTAAAGAGAGATGATCGCGCTTCAATAATACAGTAATGATTTTCGAAATTATAGATTGTTAATATTTGCGATGCATCAATGAGAATTAGGCCAATTCACCTAATCTTCAACCAAAATACAAGCATTAGGCAAATTCACACCAGGGCGAATAGAAATCTAGGTTAACAACCATAATAAGGGCTTATCATCCCCGTGAAATTAGGATCGCTATTTCAATATTCGTGGAATTCGTATTCACTGCAAAGAGATATTGTGGAGCGTGGTATTTTGTTGGATGGAGGTGCACTTGGCTGCTGATCGAGGGGTCCCGGGGTCAAATCCATGGTTATATACAAGATGGAGAAAAATTGTTTCACGAAATTTTTACACACAGGATAGCTGATGCCAGAATGAACCATAGTTATTAATGTTTGTGTTTATTTACTAATGTTTAGACTCTCATAGATAGGGATTTTCTCGAAAACGCACCATTTTTAAACTACAGAAGGTGAGTCAAGCGCTCCGATCGGCCACGAGTTAGCTCTGTTTCCGCATCATCTAGTCAATTCATGACTGCGAATGCTTTGCTTGCCGGAGATCACGATGCATCCAAGGCATCCGGCAACACGTCTAACTCGCTGCCAATCGCCTCGCTTGGTTGAAATTTTCTGTATTTTAAAAATGGTACGCTTTTGACTTAAACAGCATTTAAAATTTTGGTTCCTACTGGCATTATCTATCATCTAACGATCTGATCGTTGGATCATTCATCTTCATAGAATGATTCTCCAAGATCGTTAGAATATTAATGGCTTTGCCTGGTTTCGCTTATACTAGGGCCCTCTTTGCTTCTATAGCGTTGTGGTGCTTTTCCCTCTCCCGTTCCTTCCGCTCCTATCATTTCCCAGAGGCGTCGTCGGGCTCCTATCGCGGCGGCGACTCTTTCCTTTTACCTTCCTCTCCTCCCCCTCCCCGGGTGATCGGGTGTATAAGCCACGGGCTTGGTTCCCGGCCCCGATGCGTTGTATCCCTGAAGGGCTCCCCTTGAGCCCTCAATCCATTGTCCATTGGCATCATCTATCAAGGGTTAAAATCTGTGGACACAATTGTTCTCCAACTCGTATATTAGTTCATGTATACTCTGGGGTTGGCTTTCGCGAGGATATTACTAGGCAACCCTCCTTAATAGGCACGCGGTGGGTGGTGTTAGGACAAGAGCTGTTTACGAAATGACAAAAAAGGGGCGATGGAGTTTTTTGCGGGGAAAAACAAATTCTCATACCCATTATTTCTACCGGACCTGGAAACACGGCGAAGCTCTGAGAAGATATTCTCCGTTTCACTCCGAAAGTTATCTATTCTAAATTGCTCAAGCAATCTACGCCTTTCGCGCGGCCTCCGAGAGTCTAGCCACCCCTGGCAAAATTCAGTCTATTCGTCGTAGAAGCTTTTGCCCAATCGCACAGCTTTACTTACCATACATATAATTCAGTTCACATATTAAATGTTATTACACTGCATCCCGCATGCTCGCCACGTATTCAAGGTTTGAGGCCTGACGAGCGGAAAGCAGCATCTCTCATTGTCTTATTCATCCGAAAATCTTCCCACAACACGCTTTGAATCCTAACTTCTTCTGGGCTACGCCGAAAAAAATCGTATTTCTATTCCACAAGGATGCACCGTGGGGAAAACAAATAAATCGCGATGAGTTCGAAGTTGTCGTAACTCCCAGATACTTCACTTCATATGTTCCCTATATGTTGACACCGTATACATGGGATTGTTGGACGACCTACCCAAGGAATGTAACGCCGTGATTTTGCTCCGATTAAAATTCAATCCCCACTCTTTGCTCCACACATTAACGCCGTTCAAATCCGATGATACAATTAAAAATTTAGAGTGATCTCTTATTTCACGATATATGACAGCGTCGTCAGCATATAAACGTATTTTACAGCTAATTCGGGAGCAGAGGTCAATTATGTATTTTCAATGAACGAAAGATGGCCGTTTGCGCTTCCTTGTGGGACACCTGAAGTCACTTTAAATAAATCAGAGCTAATTCCGGACTTCCGTTGCTTACGGTGCCTCTGAAGGTCTCGTTTACAACATAGTGGTTTTTTTTAACCAAGAGTAGCACCTCTCATTCCCATTGTCTTTTTAAACTTCCCATATCATAACGTAGGAATGTAGATGTGCTCTGAAATGGACGACCTCGATCGTTTGATACCATATTCCGTTTACCACGTTGGCTTCTCACGATTTGATTTCTTTTTTACCTTATTTTTAGAGGCTAAGCACGAGGCCTCGGAAGGACGAAAGGGCGGAGAGGAAGGAGTGTACGTATACGTGTGAGCGAGCGAGCGTGCGAGTCGTGCTCCTTATGGCCGTGAACGTGACGAGGGGAGTAGAGTCAGTAAGCCACTCGGCGACTCCCACCCACCCACCAAGCAGTTGGGGTTTGGGTTGGACTCACTCGGTGGAGACGGGGGAAATGAATGCATATATTCCTTCTCGAGGGCGGAGTCGAGCAAAAACACTGTGTGCCTCTGAGGAAAATGCAGTGAGCGGCGTGGGCGTTTTCCGGGGCTTGGCCAAAAGGAACTAGGCGGCAGATGGCCCAGTTCGTTGGGGAAGGTTTCACGGGGACACGCACAAAGCCATCGAGAGACGGGAGTATCACCAAAGGAGAATTTATAATGTCTGGTTATTTTTCCCTGATATAAAATAATGTATTGATGTTTCAAATGAGGGAAAAGTGGCCCATAAAATAAGCAACTGTGCGTACATACGTAATTGGTTATAACTTATATTTTATATACACCAAGGATGAAGCTCATCATGAAAAATATTTGGCTTATCCGGGACTCGAACCCGGATGAACCGATTGGTGGTAAGGCGTGCTAGTCAATTACATCACCAAGCAGTGGCATAACTATGGGGGGATGAGGGGAATAGATCCTCCCCCAAAGCCTCAGAGAAATAAAAAAATATTTAAAACTATTGTCTAGTTTTGACATTTAATAACTGCGTCTGCTTAAAGTCAATTTTTAGTGCGAAAATGATGTGAAATGTATTTCCAGGCATGTTATTTTTCAAAAAATTTCCCCAACGGGCGTGGGGGATCGCCACCCCAGGCTATCCCATCCCCCCCTCCCCAGAAGCATAGTCCTAGTTACGCCACTCTCACCAAGCCATCTTCTCAAAGTGAACTTCAGTCATCCTCGGTGTATAAAAATCTCTCGAACTCAGCCAAAATAGTACTGTTGGTTTAATTAAGTACTCTCAGTTTTAGATGCCTACGTAGGAAACAATTTGCCAACGTAGATGCCTACGTAGGAAATAATGATTGACTCAAATTTAAATACTTTTAGTATTTTTAATAATAATTATACCTTATTCTATGGAAGAGAAATCTTGCACCAACCAACACTCTTCCCAATTTTTCAAGATAAAAAACAATGAATTAAATCGAAACTTAAATCTTGTGCGTGGTGGAAGGGCTCCATATTAGCAATATAAGACTATTTGTTACTTCCACAATATATTTGAAAATTCCGACCGGTTTCGGCTGTTACGCCATTATCAAGTACATAACATAACTATATCAAGACATTCTATGCAGGTACTATAACTACTATACTACATACCACAACTAATATACTATAACAAAGTATCTTTCATTGCTAATATAATTGCTTTAATTGCTGGTGGAATAAAACAATGAAGTTTGCCGATTCTTGATCCCCGTATTCGGCGTTGTAAACGCGCTATTATGTTTTTTTAATATGCATCTTCATTGTATTAAAAAGAAATTAGGGCTTGTTACTCCTCTCCACCGATGGAAAACACATTGTGTATACAAACTCGAGTTAAAAAATCTGTACCCCAGGAGGTGAAAAACTCACCGAGGTGGAATTCCAACGAGTAGCATCGTGGTCAGCTTTCAAATACTCAAAAATTCTACTACTTAACTCAAATGCTGGTATGAACATGTTCGGTTCATTTAGGGATATGAATTTTTTCTGGACTCGAAGGTAAATCTTTGATTATTTTCGCGGAGGCATTATATCAGCGGAGCCTCAAACAATGAGCCTTTGTCGCATACTTCTCCAGTTAGTTGTCTCCTTAGTGTTACTCAGGGTGAGATATGGTGGTTTCTTCCCTCATCATCGGTGTCATATCCTCCCCCAGTATTCACCATATGGAATCTTCACATTCTTTTCCCTCTAATTGGGGAATTTACTAACCTCTGTCAGCAATTAGGTTTCGTACAGTCATCGCAGCATGTGTGCTGGATATTTTTCTCTTCGCGGGCGAAACTGGTGGTTTACTCTTCCCTGAAATTAAGTGGTTTTTTTTTACTCGTCATCCAGTTGATAGGGGATCGAAATCTCCAGGAACTCTCATAAATACAGATTTTATGATCCGTGCAATATAGATGCGGGTCACGAAACTGTATCTCTCGGATCAGTTGGGATGTTTGTAGTCCTACCAATCCAGCGTTTGGAAGCGTAACGACGAAGCAGTGGCTATGTATAACAAAGCACTAGGTCACTCATTGAATGATCTATTGTTCAATTCCAGATGAGGCCTTTGCAAACCCCACACATAATGACTGTCGCGCAACAATAAGAAGGAAAAGGTACCAATACCCAGCTCACGTGTACCTAATTTTTCAGGTCATACGCCGCCGCCCCCGGTGACTGAATCTAAGACGTGAACGAGGGTGATCACGGTTCTCACCACACCACACTAAACCTCTAGGTGAAGCAAGAAAAGTTTTTACAACTAACTAATATTTATTTGCCCGTAAATAATAGGCTTCTACCCAAGATACTTCATTGCCAAGACGGGGCAAATAGGGTTTTCCTTTCGGTGCATTACGTTTCTCCATCAATGGGTTTTCCCAAGTTTTCCACGCCCTTTTTCTCGCGTGGGCGGTTTTCTACAATGCATTTCTTCTTTAGATTTATCCTCATAAACCTCACGTTTTTTCATGCACATACAAGTTTATTTTTTAAATACATTGCTTAATTCAGTCTGCAAATTGGCATTGAGCTCTAAGAGGGTGTTAAATGCTTTTTCTTTGTTCTGTACACATATTATTTGCAGATTTTGCGTTTGTTGCATAGTTATTTTTTACCTCTGGACTGTACATTTATGAATCTTTATCTCAATGACAGACGAAAGGATTACGCTGAATAGGGTACTGTACAACCATAACGTCGCCCAAATAAAAATAATTTATGCTTATTACCTTTGTTATCCTTGGATACTTTGATAATGGTATTACCTATCTTATATCCTGGTTCGGGAAAAAGTGAAGGAAGTGTAAAATAATCCTTTCTTACCCCATGTTGGTGGTAAAAAAAATTCTTATTTCCGATTCTCTAAAAATACTGGTGGTTTATACAGCCTTATTTTTCATTATTGCTAACAAAAACTGCGCATTCGGTATTTATTTTTATATTGTCGATTGCGATAAAGTAAAAAAATAGACCAACTTAGTATTAGTTAGCAAAAGTAATTTAAAAAACAGTAACTTAGTACATATTTTTCTGTTTTTATATCCGTCGTCTACCTATTGAGCTATTCCTGACGAAAAAGCGACTGCCTTAATCCTATCGCAGATGATTTGACGACGTCACGAACTCATACTGAACGCATCACCACTTTTTCGTTACTCCTCGGTCTTGCGAATGCATCTAAAGTGCTTTTTGTTGCTAACTCTCAATTTTTAGCGATTCTTTCCCTCAGTGAAAGGGCCCACCCGGGCGAGTAAATGCACTGGAACTTTAATAACTTTGCCAGCTTATGAAAAAGAGGGCGGAAACTTTCGCGTATTCTTATTTTGGAATTTGCGAAAGAACGGCTGATTGGAGAACATTTCGTTTTCTTTGAAACTTATCCTTGTCTTTGGCCTGTCGCATTCTTTCAATGAAAGGGGTAGTTTCCTTCATCAAAGAAAACGAAATGCATTGATTGCGATTAGTTACCCACCATTAGTGTATTCATAATATACAAATTATTTGGTTTTAGAAATCACAGTTTAGATGAATGCCAATGGTCAATTTTACCTCATTTGAAAAAGGCCAGATTGGCGCTAATGCGATTCCACTCCACGTGACGTCATAGGGACCTAGTTTCTATACGAGTAGATAGGACTTTTACATCGTCTGAGATTACCAATTCATGCATGAGGCAAAGAGCACAGGGAAACATGTCATAATAATATCCCATTAGAATTGCCTAAGTTCGGAAAGTTTTCTTCTTTTGATAGGATATTATTAATCTTTATTTAAGCCAAGCACTGACTGCTTGCAGAGCACTCGGCTACGTGCTAGCAGCCTGCGTCGTATCAGCGCTCAAGCGTCGCCTCAAGGTCACCTCACAGGGCGGCAGCGAGAACCAGAAATACCTCTCACGGACTTTTCCCATCATTCCTAATTAGCCGTCGCGTTTTCGCGGGCTTGAAAATTTTCACTTTTCGCTTAGTCGCGAAAAATAAATTTCGTCATTTAAAAATCTAAAAGCGTGAAATACGTAGGTACTCCAGGAGTAATAATATTTCGATTTAGACAATAAAAAATAATAGGAAACCATCCTATTGTGATTTCTGATGTGAGTTAATGCATAAATGCCGATTTAAATGTGTAGAATAGCAGCATCCTCGTGAACTGTGCCTCAAAGCCACAATCCCAGGATCGGGAGTAGGGTGTTTAAACTCTTCAACTACCCTCCCCAAGGGGAGTTTGGGGACCTGTGACGCGTGACTTGTCGGCAGGATGTGGCAGTCGTCGAGATTATATTCTGAATCGCCCACGAGGGGGGCGGGGGCCGCCGACAATGCGGGTCCCTCCGTGTCGTGTGTGCCCCCTCCCCCTCCATTACACAAGTGGGGCGATTGTTACTCTTCCCCCCTCCCCCGACCACAACCACCGCCTTTTTCCGGATCGCCGCTTCTCACTCACACACACGAGGGTCAAGGCCATGCGGGTCTACGCATAACACACGCTTCCACCCACTCGTGCGATGCTGCTATTGTCGTCGCTTCCATTAATCTACCCTGATGATGCCTTCATTAGATGCAGGTCTTCTTTCCCTACACGCTCCGCCACCCCGAAGCCTTTTATAACTTAAAACTTATCTCGATTTAACTTAACCGGCCGTAACATTAAAGGCACAAGAAATGGCGAGAATAGATTATGGAAATCCTTAATTGGATCAATAGGAAAATTATAAGCCGCCGCCAGCATCGGAGGCGGAGGGGTAAAGACCTCATCAGCCAATCGGAAGGTCGCTAGTTCGAGTCCCTCCTGGGTAGAATCGATGGATTGGGTGTCTGCGATTGTGGAAAGATGTCCTACTTCAAATTCCTCCGCTGTGGAGGCCTTAAATGCGCTGTTTTACGGGGGGATGATGCTCAAAAAAAATATAAAATGATATAATGCGTGGAGAAAAAAAACCATTAAGGGAACAGGGATATTATATAAAAATACTCGATTACTCGATCATTTGAGAAGAAAATGACTAAACGTGGATTAAATTAATCATAAAGAAATAACGATTTCATACAATTTTCCTCTATGCAACCAATTTGATGGAAGGTTCCACATCAATAGGCGATTTATTATTTTTTTAATTAAATATAATGGGCTATTTAAGGTTTGGTGATAATATTTGAAGGAGGCGACCGATAGGTCAGGTAAATTTCGCCTGCATTAGGATATATTTAGGATATGTAGGGGTATCGAAGGATGAGAAGGGTATTTCTATAATGACGAGGAAAGTAGTTTTGAGAAGCTATCCCTAATCAATTCCTTACCTCATTTTTTAAGACTTCACTTGCCTATTGAAGTTGAAGGGTTTGTACGTAACTCGCCCAATAATGTGAACTAACCCGGTCGCTCACTTTAAAATTCCCAGAAATATATTTCAATTTTCTTCATTAATTGTTTCAATGAAATGTTAAGATTAGTTTACTGCAACTCTTTATGGAGCAACTCGAAAATTGTTCGGTTTATCTGGAGAGAATTTAGGGCCCGGATAATTCGATAGAAACCGAGATAGCATGGAAAGAAACCACTGCGGACACTTCACATCGTCATCTCTTCACCAGCATCAATGTCACATGGCGGTCTGCAAGGGTTTTTTCCTGTTTTTCTCGTATCTAGGGATAATACCGGAACATAAGCCATCACGAAAAATATAATTCCAAAAATTTTAATTTTTTTAACCATCTCTGCTGAGAGCTCAAAAAATTTTATTAATATTTAACAACCTTATGACAAGCCCTGAAGAGGAAGATTTCCTATAACGGGGTCCTTGCGGTAAAACTTTAAAAAAAAATTAACAACAATAAATGCTCGTGGCTAAGATTTAAGCCGCAGAGTAATACCACCGGGTTGCGAATGGTGGGTCAGTAATTAGTGATGGGCAAAGTCGATCATTTTAGTGATTCAATCATTTTGACTCGAGTCACATAAGTGATTCAATCAATCGATTCAATCATTATGATCGAAAAGACTCAAATGAATCAAGATCGAAAAGACTCAAAGGAATCAAGATCGAAAAGACTCAAAGGAGTCATGATTGAAAAGACTCAAAAGGAATCATGATCGAAAAGACTCAATCAATGGATGTAATAAATCACTTTGAATAATCGAATAAATACTGCCTCATCTGCGAAGAGCATGGGTAACGCTGATTGCTATCCATATTATCATTTCATATACTATTTTGATTATGAATTCCTAGATGAGTATATTAGATTGATAAAATGAAGGAAGTAGTGTCATGAAAATATTTAGGAAGGCAAAACTGCCACAGTTTCTCAACACTAATAAAATAATTTCTAACTACATATCTCAAAATATACCACAAAATACACCACACACTAAGCATGAATCTGATCTGCAGGATAATTTTATGAACGGCACAATAAAATGTAACCAGCTTAAATTCTACTTCTTAACGTTCTCCTACAGGAGTCATCTTAATATTTTTCTTTTACGTGTATTGGTGTTATTAATACTGATAACTGCTGGAAAACATTTAAGAAAAAGATTATACAAGTATTCAGTTCTTCATAACATAGTATTTAATTTTCTCACAACTATTTCTGCCCTGACGAAAATAGATCAAGCATCGATCGTTCCAAATTTTGAAACAAACCGGAAACCGGGATGATTGATATGAAACCGGAAGTCGGAGTGATTGATGATTGATGATCGACTTGTTTAACGAAATGAATCATGAGTCATTTGATTCACCTAGTGATTCAATCTTTTTGATCGAATCGTTCATGATCGACCCATCACTAGTCAGTATCAAAGATATAGAGGTTATCCGCGATATAAGCGAGTTTACTTGTCGAATAAGCAGCCGTGGACCAAAAGCGACGGCACTCCGAGGTGAAATGAGCCTATCCGTGGGTATCTAAATGATGCATTAAGTCCGTGAAGATGCCGTAATTCGGCGATGGGAGGCCGCCAACAATTACGCTTGCCATTATTAGGGGGGAGGGCAGCAGCTCTTCTTCAAATAAATGAAGGTGGAGTCCACATTGATCAGCAAAACGACACTCATTTTACCGCTGGCTTGGTAACATTTACTTTAACGGCTGTAGTACTGCGATGTGGAAGGCAAAGGGAAACCACCACATCACTATCCCGAGGAGTCGCAGCTACTCTAATTTTTAAATAATCAGAGCGGATAGGAGATAGGAATGGAGAGCTGCGTCAAACCAATCTTAGAATTGTTGACAGATGATGATGATGAAACAGTAATACTATGCAAATATATTTATGTACGCTGGAAGTAATGGAAATAAATGCTTTTCGACTTGACCTGACCAGTTTCTCCATTTATTCTGAAGATGATGGCACACTATTCCTACAAAACATCGGAAGAAACCAACCCTTAAACCCGGTGGGAAAACCGAAAACTATTCCCGCCATTTCGGTTACTACATGCTGTCACCATTGCTGTAGAATGTTTGCTCTAAAACATACAATCACCATAAGTCTAGCTTTATCTTGAAAACACTGAATGTAGTCATAAGAGATGTAACACGTGTGGAAAAAAGATTAGACGGCATTAGCATTGGTGATTCTGAGCCTGATACGTTCCATTTCATAGAGAAAGCAAGAGGAGTACACAGGTGATGTAACGACTACGCTCGTATTGGCAGCAATTGGCAAAAATCAGAGGGAGTAGAAAATTGACACGACAAATGTGCACTGAGAACATTTTCAAGGTAAGCCATGAGTAGTACGTGGCTGCTCATATGTCAACATAGCGTTTATTTATCATCATTTATTGAGACGGCATACAAACTCTCACAATTCTTCTCACTTCAACTCAAATTTCAAGAAATAAGCGGAACATATTACTGTCAATAAACGACCACTGTATATCTATTGAGAAGGAATCTGAGGAAACGGGAGGTGAACGCGAGTGTCACTAAAGTGGACTTGATAATAATTTCATTCACTTCCGTATTTTACGACTTAGATTGACTCGGAGTGTATATAAGTTAGCTGCCCTTGTTTCTCTCGAATATCGTCGAAATGCGAGTGGGAGACCCGGCTAAACAATGGCCTCCCTACCCTAAATGCGAAAAATTAGCACTCTAATGGCTGAGTCTGACAAGGGCGCAGCTAGGAATTAAGGCTGGGGGGGGGGGGGGGGTTTAGGTGCAACTAATACCGGGGTGTGTGGGGGTATGGAATACCCACCAGGATAAGCGGCAGGTGCGAGATTAATAAATTGCGGAAATAGTTATTAGGTAATATAATAATAGGTAATATTCTAATAGTAATATCAATCCAATTAAGTAAAATGGATTAAACTTAAAAATTTCTCTGAGCTCGGGGGGGGGTTTATCCCCCCCCTTCGCTGCACCAATGGAGTCTGAGGCTGTGAGCTCTACTCCTACCTAACCAACGTACGGGTTGAACAACTAAGTGAGAGCTTATGATTACCAATTACGTTGCTTGATTAAAAGGTGTCGAAGATTAATTAAAAAAATTAAAGTTTACATTTTTACCAATATTTAGAATTTTTACAATTTGCAAACATTTAGTCAAACTAACCAGTGGAGCTAACAATAAATTCATAGAAATGGAAATAATTTACGGGAATAACTCCAATTTATTCTTAGAGATACCTTTTGCTTTTCATAATTCAAAATTCCAACAATTCTCAGGGTAAAAGTACTCGGACCCTTCCTTAAGTGTAACATTGTTTTCCTTTTTCAGAGTAAAGAGTTCAATTTTTTTCCGTCTAATTGGGGTTAAATTTGGGTGCATTACGAAAGTTGGCGATTCGCCATCGTGGGGTAAATGATCTCGTGGAAAGAATTTTATCAAAAGTTTTGGACAAGTGATGCGACTAGATTCCATGAGAGAAAAGAATGGGACGTGTAATATCTGCGGCTTTGATTGCCAAAGAGAAAGAAGAAATTAATTAATATTCAACATGTATCGACCAAATAAGAAAATAAAAATAGGTGTGTTCAAAAGGGAAACAAAAAGTGTGATATAAATTTAAAAATTTTGAATCATCAGTAAAGGAAAAAGTATGTATTTGACCAAAAAAAAGCGGTAAGCAGATTGGAGTTAGTAAGCAAGAGTTTCTCTTTATTGAATCTAGGGTTATTGACCGATAACACTGAATTTGGTTTCCTCACTCAAAACGTATCACCTAAGTTTCGAAATCAATGACGATTCAGAGAGAGTGCATCAAGATTAAAATGCATCCGCAAAAGCTGCTTTGGAAAAAAAACTTTAGCGTGAGAAACGATCATAAGATTTAATCGTTGGCCAAAGACAGAGGCATTAAGCCGATAGATGGCAGGATACGAGAACCTCCGATTGAATTGATCACGGGAGAGATAATAGAACAATCGATACGCAATACCATTGGCTGTGGGATCCTAACAGCGTAAGTCGCAGCAAACATCTTATCATATATCTACTTGCATTTCGGGTGGGCGCAGAAATGATTCAGTCAAGCTTGAAGCGAATAATTGAACGCAAAATAATTGTAAAAATATATAAGTAAATACATTTCTTTTAAAATTTTGCGTTATATATTACTAAATTCACATTTATGAACGCATTTTAACTAAAAATATTTTTATCGCAGTGATTGCTACATAAGTATTCATTTTAAATGGAAATCCAGCGTTTAACCCAAGGTTCTTAGACTGTACTGACTAGTGATGGGCAAAGTCGATCATTTTAGTGATTCAATCATTTTGACTCGAGTCACATAAGTGATTCAATCAATTGATTCAATCACTATGATCGAAAAGACTCAAATCAAGATTCAATCACTATGATCGAAAAGACTCAAAGGAGTCATGATTGAAAAGACTCAAAAGGAATCATGATCGAAAAGACTCAAAGGAATCAAGATCGAAAAGACTCAATCAATGGATGTAATAAATCACTTTGAATAATCGAATAAATACTGCCTCATCTGCGAAGAGCATTGGTAACGCTGATTGCTATCCATATTATCATTTCGTATACTATTTTAATTGTGAATTCCTAGATGAGTAAATTAGATTGCAAAAATGAAGGAAGCAGTGTCATGAAAATATTTGGGAAGGCGAAACTGCCACAGTTTCTTAACCCTAATAAAATAATTTCTAACTATAGTTGATCAAAATATAACACAAAATACACCACACACTATGCATGAATCTGATCTGCAGGATAATTTTATGAACGGCACAATAAAATATAACCAGCTTTAACTTCTACTTCTTAACGTTCTCCTACAGAAGTCATCTTAATATTTTCCTTTTACGTGTATTGGTGTTATTAATACTGATAACTGCTGGAAAACATTTAAGAAAAAGATTACACAAGTATTCAGTTCTTCATAACATAGTATTTAATTTTATCACAACTATTTCTGCCCTGACGAAAAGAGATTAAGCATCGGTAGTTCCAAATTTTGAATCAAACCGGAAACCGAGATGATTGATATGAAACCGGAAGTCGGAGTGATTGATGATTGATGATCGACTTGTTTAACGAAATGAATCATGAGTCATTTGATTCACCTAGTGATTCAATCTTTTTGATCGAATCGTTCATGATCGACCCATCACTAGTACTGACTGACTCTAAGAACCTTGCGTTTAACCGACAACTTTAACGCCTCAAAACTTAAGAACAAATCATTTCAGCCAAATTTGAACAAAATGATCGCTGCCCTCTCTCCTGACTACGTAACTTCCAATGTTTCATTCTATTCTTGTGTCTCCAAGCAACGCCGCAAGTAGATGTAGCCGGTCGTCCGTTGGAGTGCATACCTTATAAAGCAAAATGATACGGCCAATTCAGTTTCTCATTTTGTACAGCATATTTGCAGCCGTAGAGCTCAGTTCCTCGTATGCTTTAAGCAAGTTTTAGGCAGGACCAATTTTTGGGTATGAACTTCCGTGAAAGTTAGCGTATAAATGTGTTATATATCAAGGTGAAGGTTTTTGCTGCTCTAACTGATTTGTTATGACTGACGCTTAGGGCCCACGAAGAGCCCTCCTCATAGTTCACAATATTTCAAGCATTGGATTTGGTGCAGCGTTTTCATTTTTAGTACATTTGAAATTACGTTATCTGAATATGGAGGTCTTCGATTTTTTATCAGATAGTTAATGAAGTCTCTAATTCTTCCAATCCATTTTTTGTTTACCATCAAATTTGCCTGAAAATTATGATTTTAGCTGACAAACCACTCATTTTCTAAGGAAGTCAACCCTTGACAACCAGTGATGCCAATAATGAATGTAGATTTCGACTTTGAAACTTAACTCCATTTTCATGCCATTTGTTTGTAGAGTGCTGGACGTTTATATAAATAACTTCCCCACTTTCGATTAATGCTCTTACACACATACTGTGGTAAATAAATATGCCAGGTATAAGTATACCACTTTCGCCTGGTTTCGCTGGTTCACCATGGATTTTAATCGTTATTTATTCATTCGCAACCGCACTCGAGTACGCAGAGGATTTTATGCCCCGGTAGTAGCCTCGCGTATGCCGGAAGAAACGATTGACCGATAGAAGTTACGAAATCCAAGAGAGATGCCGAGGAGTTGAATTCGCAACTCCAGGCTTGAATTCCGACGACCGCAGGGAATGAATTGCAATGCGAATGCACCGACATATAATCCTTGCGAAGGGTCGTTGTTATAAGAGCGGAGGCGACAGGTGATTGGCGCATGGACGAAGCATTGCAGCGAGAGTCACGCCCCGAAGTCACGCGCACACCCCTCTTTCCAAAACGTTCCCCTGAACAGCACGGCGCCCGATCGCGACCCGAAGCGATGCCGGAAATCACACGGCGATGTCACGCCTGGACACGCCGCCGATTCAATGCATTAAGTAACAACACTACGCAATTACAATGATTTAAACCGCTCCCTCAACATACGGAATGACAAAGGAATTCTATTCCCATTACCTGAAGAAATATTACTCGGTGGCTACGTTCGCATCTGAATAGTAATACGTTTGATCATAGGGCACTTGGAATAACTACGCCTTGTCAATATCCGAAGGTAAATATTATTAGATGGCTATATTTGAAGTCATATTTCAAGAAGACTTGATGTTTAAGAAATGCATATGGATACCATCGCCTTGTAAGCGCAGCATAAATATCGAATAAGGTTTCTATGCTGACATCCGAATAGAAAGAAGTTTGGATTTAAGATACTTAGAGCATCTAAAATAATTTGAGTTACTATGCCTTTTCATTATCAAACGGGAATAACAGATAGTGGGCAAATTTTCATAGGGATTCCACTTCTAAAATAAAGGCACTATAGGTAATAAGGCAATATTTTACAAATTTTACTTCGATATTCTAGTAACCACAGTCGAAAAACATGATGTAAACTTATGCTCAGACATTACTTCCTCATAATCTACTTTTCCATGTGGTTTGCATTGCAACTAAACAAAGAAAAATAGTTATACTGAGCTGAGCGTTATCGCGATTCGCGAAAATTAAGTGCATCAAAGCAAAGTGTATATTAGTAAAGACTCGTAATAGAACAAACACCATTGAGGTGGCCAGTGATTATAATAAGAAAACGCGTTTGGTGGGAAAATACGAAGACGAGGAAGTTCACACGCTCTTCATAGAATGAATATTATATTCTTATATAGTTTCGTATCATCCAATAAAAATTAAACATAAAATCATATAAAAATAATTAAATAAAGCATAGAAAATTGAGGTATACAGAATATCAAACTTGTAAAATGTAGCAATCTAAAGAGACGGGGAAAAGATAGCGATAAAAGGGATAGGATGATATGACACAGACAAGGACAGGTAAGGCAATTTTTTCTGGAGGGGAACATGGGTCTAGGAGGTAAACAGTTCCCTTATATTTGAGATTAAGAGCAACATACAAAAAGTGCTTAACGAAATACACTCTCACCCTCCATCTCTATACTCTGTAGCAGAAAACAAAATGAAAGTAATCATAACGGGGACCGTATTAAAAATCTTCTTTACTTTTGAGCGTCTGAGAGGGGGGGCACGTGCCCTCCCCTTTATTCGCTTATGCACCCAGAGGCATATATGAAATATGTATCCCGGCGTGAAAAGGTAGGGGGTGACTTTCGTGGGAAAGCTGAGGGGTTAGGGGAGGGTGGTGGAGGGGAAGTAGAAATTGGCGTGTCGAATGGGAATCAAGAGGGCGTGACCTTCGAAAGGGTCTTTCTATTGAGGAGGGGTGCGGGCGCTCTGTGGCGATTAAAAGAGAGGGATGGGGGTCAGTCGACGGCCACTTTCTGCTTTTTAATGGCAGCGGAAGCTGCACCAATTGCTTCACCCTCCGAGATGTGTATTTTCCGCAGACGCATATGGTCCACGCCACACTCCAAAAGGAAGTTCCACACTTTAGTCGCTCTAAAAAAACCTCGGGGTGAATTGATGCGGGGTGAATTTCATGAGCTTTTAGCCAACGTCCCCCATTCACTGTTACGTCTCGCTCTCTGTCAGCCATGGGCGCAGAGATGAGGGTTGGAATGAGGTGCGCTTACACCTCTCTGGTTCATGAAAAATGTACCGACTACTTTTGTAATTTGAACATATTAGGAACAGTGCATTCAAACAATCAGAAGTTCGATATCTCTACATCTCAATTTTCAGTTATGTTGGTAGGTAATAATTTTCACCTTAGGATATTATTTGATAATTTTCAAGTTATGATTTATTGAAGTCTATGATCCGCTTGAAAATTCTCCATAGTCAGTATTTTCTCTTTAATAGCGCAAAAATTAGTAAAATGAAGTTTGTACACTGAAATTTCGTTTGAAAAAAATAATAAAAATTATGATGAAAAAACTGTGGTGAAGTTTATTTTTTAATCTCCTATTTTTGTGTAATTTCGGTATTCTTGTCCAAACTCACAAACTGTCGGTAAACAAGTCCTTTCCGCAAACGGTAAAGGAAGCATCATTAAACAGCAACTACCCGAATTCACCCAAAGTGAAATTATATTCTAACTGAAAATATAACTATAGTAAATAATGATTTGCTAGCATTAAAATTATTCTTGAAAAATGACAGAAGAACCCGCTTCGGATGGTAATCTATAATGGAGTGTACAGCAAAATTTACTCTTTAAATTTTGAGAAGAGTTCTTCTCAGAAGAAGTGAAAAATATCCTTCGTTTACCGTAACACCATGGTATGGTATAAGTAGAAAGATTTTTTTCCTCTGAGGAATTCTTTCCTCGCGCTATAAAGGATAGCAAAAGTATCTTGATTAATAAAATTAGTGCCATTATTCGCTAGGACGGTTAATTGCATATTTACCCCTTTTTTACGGCTGTAACCTTACATGGTTTAATTATTGGAATTACAAACCAATGGAAAGTTTTGCCTTAGCATAAATAAGAACGCATTTTCTATCATGTGCAATATTTTATGGCTGTGCGGTGTTCATGTGGGGATCCTTTTGTTTGCTAGTGATTGGCCATGCTCTGTCAAACACCTTATAGATGATTCGCAGGTCATTATGCCGATGCAGATGCTTAATCAAGAGATGAGTCAGTTAGATTTTCAGTTAGAGAAAATACGCACGATCGAATTACTTCCTTCGAACTGAGGAAATACTGTCAATTTCTATTTCGTGGAATAGAAAAGACACCTCAACATCTTCCTGCGTATGAAACATACTATTTGATAAGATGATTATAAAAGGCATTTCGAGCAATAAGAGGATAGCTTTTGTGCATCAATCAGCATGCCATCATCAACCTCAAACTCAAGCACAAAATTATTGAGGGACACAAGAAATCATGGCTGACGCGTGTGACAATGGCGATGACTGAAACCTCTTGCATAAAAAATGACTCAACAATGATTTCCCATCATGGAAAATTACGTTCTCTAAGGATGGATTGCGTAAGTCCCATTTAAATAGGAACGGGAAACTTAAACGTGAAAATGAAACGACGATGACTTGATGAATTCGCTGACTTTCCGCCAAGAGCATTTTCCATGGCCAACGAAACGATACATATATCACCTCTGTCGTCTCAGGAGGCAATAAAATGAACTGGAAGCTATCGCTCCATAAAATAAATATTCTATGCAAAAGAGCAAGCATCGGTATTTTTTTCCTTATTTCCAGTCATTCATTGGCTCCATAATGAAATACACACGTGGAGGAGACCAATTAATAAATAAAAACAGAGGAATAGTCGCCAGGTAAGGCTTAAAATATATTTTAGTAAGAAATAAGTCCTTGATAATTAATACTTTACATATTGTCTGATACGAATAACTACGATGATTACGTTCTCCATCCATATTGAAAATGTGAAGTTCATTTCGGTGAGCGGTCTCCTTCACGACTTCTACATTGCTGACAAATATGATTGAGAAATTAATCATCGCCAGAGAAAATGACTATCTCCCTGGACTTATAAGGGGTAGTATAGAAATTGCGAATCACGAGGAGAAATTCATCAGGAAGGACGGTTATCCTATCGCTTCATCTCTCAAACGGCTCTTCCAACAATCGGATTCAAAACGAGCAAATCGGCGGACCCTTGGTTAGCTTTTTTATATAAGGAATCGAAGCTGAGAAGATCATAAGGGGACCGAGACGGGGGCAGGATTGCGCTCGAAACTGTCGTCCGCAAAAAATGAGTAAACGTGGCCCCTACCCGGAAAATATTTATCCCATAAAAATCCAGTTAAAAATTAAAAGGACCCATATTATCTCCATTTTTTGGACTCTTCGAGAGCTAATTCCAGCGAGAATTCAACGTACTCAACCCTTTCGCGAATAAGTTAATGATGTCACGGACTCATTCTGAGTACATCCCTATTTCTCACGCCTCGCTTAACGGCTTCAATCGGTTCGTTGCTGTTCTAAATCACGTGACCGATTCCTTTCTTCAATGAGTGGTTCTCACAGACCGAGTGAATTTATCAGAGCTCTCTCATGACGTCACCAACTCATGAAAAGTGGGTGGTGACTTTCGCGCTCACTTATTTTATCTTCAACTCTTATCAAATTCATCTACATCTAAGAAGTACCGTGCAAGACACCGCCATAGTATATGGCATGGGGTGATTCTTGGCGAGCAGCACTCATCTTAGCCTTGATCAGTGAACTCATTCATTCGTAGAACTTAGGCGATGCACTCAGGAGCTACCGTGCTAATAAAATTACCAGTTAATAATAGAAAAAACCGATGAGATAGCGTAAAAAGTGATTCACGCATTAGTAATTACATACAAATAGTTTGTATTTACAAACATAACAAGATATTAATGCAGTCTAATTTAACCAGTCCGAATCAAGCTATCCGAGAGTTGAAATTGAGAGCGAACAGATTAGTGGGGAAGAATTTTCATTCGCCGTAACTAATCTTTCCCTTTCATCTTCCAAATTCTTTTTATTAATTTCGATATCGGGTCTAATCGAACGATACCATACCAGGACCGGATACGGATTTTCAAATACAATTAACAGGATTTATGGAGTGGAAAGTCTATTTCTTATGATCTTCAGCCGATGAAGTACAGTGGGTACCACTTTGAATTCGCGTGAAATCTCCTCTGCATTTCCTCCGGTTTAATTCCATGTACATCACCCAAGTTTCGACGGGCGACTCGTTATAATATTATAAAATAATGTATAATATTTGAATATGTGAAGAAAAATTCGTTGAGATGTGACTATTAACAGTCACAACAATCGGTTTACCCCTAATTAGCCTGAAGACATTGGTAATTCAGATAAAAAGAAGTTCTATCATTAATTTATTTTTTTAATGGGATTCAACGCTTAGTTTATACTCCGTGTCCCGATTAGAAGTGTTTTTATAGAGCCTGATCTGTATGGCGTCCTTATCAAGCCTTTCGATGAAGGAACGGCAGATTAATTTACCGCTATCCCATTTCTAAACGTTGAACCGGTGTAAATGCCGAGAGGACTTCACGCAAATACTTCCCTGGGAAATAATCGTATTACACCTCATTATTTTAAATGTCCATTAAAATTCTCGTCCGTTGACTCTGAGACGGTACTTAAGACATTGTATTACTCTTATGTAAGAAGTAAGGTGGAATATGGTTCAGTTTTTTGGAATCCCCATTTAAAGAATCATACTATAATGCTAGAGCAGGTTCAAAAGATATTTTTAAGATTTATATATTTTGTATTATATCATGTGTATCCGCTTTTCGAAAATGATGTTTGTTACAGTGATTTGTTAAAAGTGTTTGGTCTCCATTGGTACCCTGCAAAAAAGAAGAATCATAAACGATCTGCTGTTTCTGCATGATGTCATCAATAAGGGCCTATGATACGGGTTACTGAAGGAAATAAGAATAATAGTTCCAAATGTTAATAGCCGGTGGAAAAGAACATTTTACTTATCAAAGGTTGAAGCAAATTATTGTTCCAATACGAAGGATTCGTGTAGTATATAACAAAACTTTCAACGAACTAGAATAGTATCAAAAGAAAGACTGCTTTGTAAAAGATGTTAAGAATATGTTTCGCGACTGTGATAGTATTTAATTAATATTTTTCAGCATTTGTTATCATAATTGTTACTATTTTTTGTGGCGGTGACCAATTTATTTTCAATTTTTTTTGTAGCTACATTCTTGGATTGTTCACCCTATAATTATTTATTTGTTGGGCGAACATAAAACATGATAAATAAATAAACATGATAAATAAATAAAATGAATAATACTCTTTTAAAACGCAGCGCCATCTTTAATCTACGCTCATGAGCAAGTAGCACATTGTTTTGTTGACATGCTACGCGAAGGCATTGTCATGGAGACGGGAGGAGGAGGGAGGAGGGGGAGAGGGAGGGTTGAGGGTGGGGGACCCTCGTCTGGAGGACGCTCGTTGCCGCGTCCCCTAGGATGCGACCTTTTAATTTATAAATTGAGGACAATTAAGGAGGAGGGATTGAAGAAGTGCCTTCCATTAGGCAGTTTCAACCACTCAAAGAAGGCAATTGTTTTCTTCCATGTGTTCGGCAAACGCGCTCCAAGGTAGACCAAGCAAAGATGCGTATACTACTTATTTATCATTTTACATATACCTCTTGCTACAAGTAGGATGTAAAACGAATGAAAGAACTGACTACGTACCTAAGAGCAAAGTAAACCAGCAGAAAAGACACCCATAGATTACAAAATATACTAACATGAAAACCATGCGACTAGAAAATGAAATATGAACCAAATAACTCTTCTTCCGTCGATCTTCCAACGTTTCATAATCAACTCCAATGACACGAACCAAGCATTCTCAAAATATTTAATATTCGCGGGGAAGATCTTAAAACTTTCTTCTGGTAGGCCATTCCGATACCTCCACCGCAAAAACGCTCAACAATATCCCACCGAATCAAATCCGTTCATCTAGTAGCCTTAAAATAGGAATCTTCTTAGCTGGCAATGTCCGGAGTATAAGCGCTCATCTATTATTCTCCAAGCTTGGACGTACTTGCAAGCTAGTACGTCCTAGATGTTGACGTTAATTTTTAGCTGATATTATTCAAATGCATGAAAGCCAACGTAAGCTTTATCGTTTTTTCATGGCGCATTAAACGCTGGCCATATCCTGTCATGAGAAACGCTCACACTGCGTGCGTACAAGGGCCTTGAAACAAAGGGAAAGTTTCACTGCGACAAAATGTCATCGACTTCGCTGGACCCACATAATTTTTGCTCTTCTTCTACTGGTAAAAGAAAGTGGAAATGCGCCGTGTCGCTGAAGAAAACCAAAGAGTGAGAGTGTCCCTTGCTCTTTGGGATGGAAAACTTCGAAGAGATTATAGAAGTGGCTCGTCATTAGGCAGTTTTAAGGTAATTAATATTTTTTTTATCTTCCAAATGTTCAATAATGATGTCCCAAGGTATGAAATCTGATAAAAGAAATGCGTTACGGTACATTATTTATTGCTAAAGTTTGACAGAATCTTATGTTTATGTTTTTTTTCAGACCTACTGACAATAGAGCATGGAGTATCAGCAGTTAATGGAGCTACCACTGTTAAGATACTCTCTTACTAATGCCTTTTCTGCGGTGACCGTTTTCCTCAAATGCGCTGTCCTAGAAGTTAATTCGCTCCACCTGCCACAGTTTGTGAAACGCGAATCACACAGCCGTCATTTTTTCCAGTCCCTTCAGAGGGAAAGCACCGATGCCACGCTTGGCTTTTAATTAGGGATAGTCGGATCGGATACCTCGGATCCAAATATCCGCGGATATGCCCTTCATCGGATACATCTGATCCAAAGTCGCGGAAGACATCGGATCTGGATCCGAAATTTTAAATAATAGCTTCAGTGAATGCAACACCCCATAAGCGTGGAAAGAGTTCCGATTCTCTCTTCGAATGTGCCGTCGCATGCGATTCATTTCCTAAGCCACTGGTCAGTGGTTTATCCAAAGATTTTTCCTATTTTCATTTCCAAACCCAAGCGTAACAGTTTAGGTCCTGAGCATGTAAAGATGTTTAAAAAAACAACTTGAAAGCCTATAAAAATATTTAAATGTGTATGAAAATCTGAAAGGCATTCCTTCGATTGTACGTACCCAGAGTAAACTTGAATAATTACTTCGTTTAATTGCAGAAATTTGAAAATGCACTTGGATCCGAAAATATCCGATCCGAAAGATCCGGCTCCGAAAATCAAGGATCCGATCCGAATCCGGACCCGAAAAAAATCCTGGATCCGTCCATCCCTACTTTTAATTGAATGGAAGTTGTAAATAAGGAAACTGGAGGAATAAGCGATGGAAAAAAGGGACGGTGGGAATGACAGTGTATTTAAAAAATGATGTTGGGTCCATTATCGACCCCTCTTTTGGTCCCTGGAAATCTCTCGCTGGTGTTATCACTCCATATAGACGGAAATAATGATAGTGCGGCTCAGAAGTCTTCTATTCGATAGCCTCACATCCCTCAATCTCAATATTTTATATAAGAGCATCACTTTTTATTTTAATGAATAATCATAATTAACATTAAAAAGAAGAACTTTCTTCTTTTAAATGTTAATTATGAATCGCTTTCACCAAGTTACGCCTCAAACAATCGATTTTATGAATAATCATCACAAATACTAGTCTCATTCCTCGCACTGCTTACTTAGCGCCGGAGGAAATCCGTTTTTTTGTTGCTGTTTGGAGAAGGAATCACGTAACAAAATTCACTAACTCTTGGTTTACTTTGTGGCATTCCATTATAAGTTTTTCCTGGATGTACACAACTACTTATTTACTTCAGGCGCTAATTATCATTATATCATTATAATTAGCGCCTGAATATGATGATAATTCATTGAAACTCGGGTCGCGCTCTGATAAAAAATAAGTGGTATAAGTAATTGTGCATACCGGCTGAACAACAGCAGCAGCCATCAAAATACTTAATACGTATAGCGGACATTTATTTTAGACTATCTCCTTATGGAATTTATATTTCAATAGAATTCCTTTAAATCAAAACTAGAAATGTTAACTTCTCAACTAATTGATAATGAAGACTAATGTATTAATATGGAGTACATGTGAAGGCTGACATAATAATTTTAGATGCTATACTGCCTTATTAGTTGTAAATGGTTGAAGTGCTCCCAGATTTTATTTCTTTTGTTATTAAGTCGCAGTGTTTTCAGGAAGAAGATTATGCTGTATTACGTCAAATATTTCTTGAAATAAAAATGATATCAGACTATTTTAGAGTATTTTGGAAAACTGTCACAACTACCCTTGGGTTGCGGTCGGTTCTGACACTTATATTTTTTTTATAACTTTCTCCTATGAGCTAACAGTTGTGCTCAGGGATACAAATGTAATGTTAAAATGTGTAATAATATACAAATTACATTAAGAAAAACTCATTGTTCAGCTTCGTAGCTTACTTACAGGACTAAGGACGCTCAAGGGAAAATAGCCACATCGTACTCAGTCTCCTCTGCTATCGGAGAGGGCAAGAGTATATGGGGTGGAGAAAAATGTAGTTTAAATTTTATTAATTACTTTTTTCTTGGAGTGTAGGTCAGTGAAATTAAATGCAAAATATTAGCCGACAGTTCGATATTATTTTTTTATATTTTAGTTGTGATCTATATTTAACTTGATAATGGCATTGTATGTTGAAAGTTTCATGAAATCATGGACATTGTTAAAAAAATATTTAGTGGGGAATTTCATCAGCTTTCTCATTTCAATATGGATATTCCGGATTTCCACCGAGTGAAACCTGAAGTTATTTTATTTAGCATAGCTACTCTCTAGCTGAAAATGATTCACCCTCAAAAAAGTCTACGTGAGCCACATTTCCTTTTATGACGCATAAAATGCTGACCATATCCCATCGAGACAAGACCTCTCACCACAAAGACCTTTTGTACCCAAAGGGAAAAGTTTCACCGCGACAAAATGTCACCGAATTCAGTGGACCCACGAAATTCATGCTCTCATTGTATCGTCAAAGTGAGAGTGGAAAAACTCCCTGTCGCCGAAGAACGAGACGTTCACGGAATGTAATTGTCCCTTCGCTCGTTTGAAGGGAAACTTGAAAAGCTGTTTTCTCGCTCGGCCGGACCCGACCGCCGCCGCCGCCGCACCGCCATTATCCCCGCGACCGCTCCCCTAAAAGATACAACGTCTCATTCTTCCAATGGGATGTCATCCTCGAACTTTATTCAGCAGTAATGAAACGTGCGGCACGTTGCTAATCAATGCGATCGGGAGCGCCTCCACCGGTTTGACGAGCGTAGCGGTAAACGAGAGACATGGGGGTTGGGGGAGACGACTCGGGGATAACTTTTTCGCATCCCGAAAAGTTCAAGAAAATGTCGCGGACATGAGCCGACTTTGAAATGAGTCGTCCATGAAAAAGGTCTTTCTAATTTTGACCGCGCGGACAGCGTCTTTTTTGTGCGTTACGGTACCGTGTTGACGCCGTAAATGGAACTGCAGTGGGCCGGACCAGGGTGGAAAGAAAACTGATCCTCGTTATGTCTCAGGCTTGCCTTCAAACTGGGAAAGAAGATAACATTCTTGCGCAATAATCTTCAAACGCATTTCGTATTCCTTGGCAGAACAAATTTTGGGGTCTAGGAAAATAACGATTTCAAAAGATGAATAACAAAGTTTAATTTCTCGGGTTTCATGTCGGGTGAGATTTGCCATTCTTCTTGCCAACGTTTTAACGAGTGACACGCTCATCAGTTTCAGGGATCGACGAATACGAGTATCCAGGATTTACTTGGATTTCTGGACCCCTGAAGACGATGAGCATGTAGCTCGTCGAAACGTTGGAAGATTAGATGGAAAAATTCACTCGTTGTGAAACCCGAGAGATTTTTGGTAATAAAATTAATGCTTTTTATTAGGGATGAGTCGATTCCACTTTTTTTCGATTCCGATTCCAATTTCGATTCCTTCAAATCGATTCCCGATTCTCGATTCTGATTCCATCGATTCTTACTCCTTATAGCAGGTGGGATTTTGATTTATCTGTGGTATTGCTGTCATTAAAATTTAAGAATTGAATGGAATAAAATAACTAGGGATGGACAGATCCAGGATTTTTTATATTTTTATCCACATTTTTATATTTTTATAAATAAAAAATTATTTTATGGGCTTTCAAGTTGTTTTTTAAAAACATCTTTACATACTCAGGGCCTAAACTGTTACGCTTGGGTTTGGAAATGAAAATAGGAAAAATCTTAGGATGAACCACTGACCAGTAGCGTAGCGAGAGGACCCCCCAAAATATAAAAACACAATTACTTTCCTTCATAAAAGGAAACAAAATATTAAAAAATCATGAATATACAAAAATGAAAAAAAAATGAATCTCTGAAAAATGAAGTTTTTTCTATTATGAAGGGCGTTAAAATTAGTTTGAAAATTTCTCCTTTGTACCCTGTTGTTTAAAAATTTTCCCCCCTGGTTTTGGACCCCCCCTTAACAAAATTCCTGGCTACCCCCCTGCTATCGACTGAATTCAAATTTTCCTCACACGCGTTTCCCCCGAATTTTACTTTCTCATCGCATACGGACTTGTATTTAATCCGAAAATGCTTTAGTATGGTGAGGTGGATTTAGCACATCCTCGTAATAATTTACGCCATAGTGCACGCACACTGCATTCATTGGTTCTCCTGTTAATGGAAATGTTTATACACAATGAAAGACATTTTTATCGGTGCATCATTAAATTAAATTGCAACTGCGCAATCAGCAACACAATTAAAAGTATTTAAAACGGTAATAACGTCACGTGCGACGAGGTGCTCAACCGCTCAGCATGAGGGAGGAGTGGGCAGCAAAAGCGTGTAAAGGAGAGGTGGAGGGGAAGGAGCAGTGGCGTAGCCAGGAATTTCAATTAGGGGGGGGGGATCGAAAACCAGGGGGGAAAATTGTTGAAAAAACCGGGCACTAAATAATGGGTTTTAAACTAATTTTAACACTTTCCCAGAAAGTCACTCTCCTAGCATTTGTAGTCTAGAAACGGAGAATTGAAGCAGGTAGGCCAAAAAAGGTCAGTTGGTGAGACGAGGTAGGGATGAAACACGCTTCAATTGTTTTCGTGTGATTTGATATTTTCCTTAGAAGGCAATGATTTTTGGTCCGTGTGATTTCGGATGCGAAAAAAAACAACAGAGGCACGGGCTGATGGACGGCCGAGGGTGGTTTTCTGAAATCTGCGACATAGTTACTTTTGAAATGCTGAAAATCCTGGCCACGGCTGAAATTCTACTTGCAACCTCTGCGAGAGCTTTCAAACAAAACAGTTCATGAGTAGGACAAGAATCGCATGCGACGGCGCATTCGAAGAGAGAATCGGAAATCTTTCCACTCTTATGGGGCGTTACATTCACTGAAGCTATTATTTAAAATTTCCGATCCAGATCCGATGTCTTCCGCGACTTTGGATCCGATGAAGGGCAATATCCGCGGGTATTTGGATCCGAGGTATCCGATCCGAACATCCCTAAAAATAACAATAGCCGCGGTGGCTACATTCTCGTTTGGTCGCGGTGGCTAAACAATAATGTAGCGTTCATGGCGTCGATACATACCAGAGCAGCCTGGCGGGTGCGTGGTGGCGGCCGAACGCAACCTGTCGAGTCCGCCCGGAGGCCGCGGCGGCTTATGCCAAGCAAGTATAAACTTCCTCAAGGGTTGCATTGATGAAACTGGGCTATACAAACGCGAATGTGTCTAATTTTTTTATTATTGACGCAGGCGCGTGTTAGTCTAAAAAAGTTACTTATATAAAAAACCGCTCTCAGCGCGTATTTATAAGAAACTTTTTTCACAGAAAAACTCGCTCTCTGCACGTTTTTATTATCATCAGACTTCAAATATCATTCGAAAGTAAAAAAATATATTTCGATCTATTATACTTTAAAATTGGTGGTCCAGATGAATTCTCTGAATGTGATTCATAATCGTAACAATTTGATTTGCGGTGACCAGCGGTTAATAAAAGAACGGAAAACGCATGCGTTGCTTCCCGATCCCGTGGTTTCCAATTTTTTTTCTCTGAGAGTTGCTCATGAACACGAGGTATTTCAGGGTTCGTCGGTTTGTCGCTCTTGCCGACATTTTCATGTTTCCGAGGCCGCTTAGGTATGTTCGTCGCAGCACCCGCGTGCGGGGCGTATCCTCCGCGCGGGCAAGGCTGACACCGCGGCCGCTTAGGTGTGTGGCAGCATTTATGCCCCAAACTTATAGTCTATGCTCAAAACATTTATCTTCCTGGAATCGATGGAATCGGAATCGACTTTAGACGATCGATTCTCGATTCCGATTCCGTGGCCAAGAATCGGTGGAATCGAGAATCGACATTTGGAATCGACTCATCCCTACTTTTTATATAACAGCCTTGAATTCAGCCTAGCTATACTATTATGCCGCATAAAATCCTTCTGACGACTGCTGCATGTAGCAAAAAATACAATTAGGCAATATGAATGTCTATCACTGACTATATTTTTTATTTTACACGGTATTATCTGGCACTACCCTGAAAATAATATTGATTATACTACGGGGAAATATCTCAGAGTATTTTAAAAAGGGTTTCTATGAAAAGAAAGTCATGAGGCATGAAGACTTACTACAACCAAACTGAGGAAAATTATCGAGTTCATTTCCACAAGTAACTAGTAAAAGAGGAATGCCATAGGTGAATGAACAACACCAAAGAGTGAAAAATCCCATAGAACTAAAATTCACGGACTCCCCTTATCAATGTGATATTTTTTTCCGTCTTGGACTACGATAAAATTCTCGGGGGAATTTCGAAGAACTTATGTGTCGTGAAAATGAGTCAAATCATGTTCCTTTCCTTCAGTGAGGAGATATCGTTTTTATATTCCCTCATTATAGCTTGTAGAACAGACTAATTACACTTCGCACCAATTACTTGTATCTCATTCCCCAACGAAATGGGAAACAATTTTCCACCAGAAATATTAAAATATCAAAATTTGAACAATAGGCTTCTTAGACTAACTGGGGATGGATGGACCCAGGATTTTTCTCGGATCCGGATTCGGATCGGATCCTTGATTTTCGGAGCCGAATCTTTCGGATCGGATATTTTCGGATCCAAATGCATTTTCAAAATTCATGCATAACGCTGAGATTCCCCCGATTATTGTTCAATCTCTTGGGAAGAGTCACACTATATGCCAGTCGCATTTTGCCTTTTTTATTTTCCATGCTGAAATTCATCTACGTAACCCCGGCGAGAACTTTCAAACAAAACGGTTCATGAGTAGGACAAGAATCGCATGCAACCGCGCATTCGAATATAGAATTGGACCTCCTTCCACCCTTATGGGGTGTTGCATTCACTGAAGATATTATTTAAAATTTCGGATCCAGATCCGATGTCTTCCGCGACTTTGGATCCAATGTGTCCGATGAAGGGCAATAGCCGCGGATACTTGGATCCGAGGTATCCGATCTGACCATCCCTAGTAACTACCGATGACTTTATTCAACGAGACAATAGGGTAGTTTCCTTCATCAAAGAAAACGAAAGGCACTGATTGCGATTCGTTACCCACCGTTAGAGTATTCATCATAGGTATACAAATTATTTGGTTTTAGAAAACCCAGTTTAGACGAATGGCAATGCTCAATTTTATCCTCATTTGAAAAAGGCCAGATTGGCGCCCATGCGATACCACTCCACGTGACGTCACAGGGACATAGTTTCTATGCGAGTAGATAGGAGATTTACATCGTCTGAGATTACCAAGGATGAGGCACAGACTTCAGGGAAACATGTCTTAATAATCACCTATTAAAACTGGTTAAGTCGGAAAGTTTTCTTCGTTTGATAAGGTATTAATAACCCTTAATTAAGCCAAGCGCTACCTGCTAGCAGGGTACTCTACGCTACCGCCATTCTCGGCAGCAAGCAGCCTGCATCGTAACGGCGTTCATAGCCTCGCACCCAGGTGGCCTCACACAGCAGCAGCCAGACGTCACTCGGGTTTTTCCCATCATTCATACTTAGCCGTCGCGTGTTCGTGCGCTTGAAATTTTTCACTTTTCATTAAATCGCGAAAAATAGGTATCGCCATTTCAAAATCTAAAAGCGTGAAATGTGTACTCCAGGAGTTATGAACTTTCGATTTAGGCAATAATAAAATAATAGGAAACCACCCTAATAAGCATTCCGTTCCATGCGTTGCATTTGTATGTTGAGTGACGTCGGGCAGATGCGCATTGCAATTGCAGCGGGAGGGTGAGAAGCGCATTGAGAAGGGGTTGGCTCAATCGAACGAACACTTCCGGTATGTATTGCGAGGAGACTATGAGACAAAGGACGACGGCCAACGGGGTCGCGCCAATACACCCCCACCCCTCATCCCCATCCCCACACACGAAACAAGCGAGGGCCGGCGGTGGTCGGTTGTCGTTTGGGCCAATGAGGGCGGGCGGCACGATTGCACGTGTGCACAGCTCAGAGTGGCTCAGAGAGTGTGTGTGTATCGTGAATGGCGAGATGGATGGTCCAGGAAATCGGCGCGGGGGTGTGGGCGGGAGGGAAACGTATCATTCGGGTGGCACGGCTCCGTCGCTCAAGTGAGCGAGATAGAATGATCCGAAATACATCGGAGTAATGAGGTTGAGACATTGAGCGGCAGTTGGGCCCTTGTTAAGAAAAGAGCCACCGCTCAAGATGGCAGCGGTCGGCTCATGCACATATACATTGCCAAGTTTCCCGTGGATAGTTATGACTGAAAATAGCAATTTAATTTTTATTTTATCGCACTTCCAATAACAGTTTATTGCATTTTGTAGCGTGTATTTTTTTATTTTCATAATGAGGTGGATGAGGATAAAATTTAGTGAAACACCGATATATGACAAAATACAGAATATTTTTAATAATTATGTTGAAGAAAAATAAAAAATTAAGGAATAAGACGTATAGTGGCGGAGGTGTAGCTTGCCCACTTGTAGTTCGCGGCCACGTAGAGTCCCAGCCAACTAGCAGCTGGCCAGTCGCTCACGTGCTTTAAGCGATGAGTGTCGGCGGAGCATCTAAACTGCGCTCGGAAAAAATGTATGAATTTTGCCGTCGAAAAGGCAAATTTGCGTAAAAATATCATAAAAGTCCAGTCATCGCATCTATGTCACATTTATTTTCGCACATCGCATCTATATCGCAATTGCGATTTTCACGCATCTCTAGTTATGACCACAAAACTGCTGCATTCATTAAAGTAAAATTATTTCCCTTCTAAAAGCTAACTTTTTGTCTCGAGAGTTTCATTTTAAAGTTGATATCGCATCCTATCTCCTACGGGTGACTCGATTAAACAAGCAATAATACACGAATTAAATTGCTATGGCAACAGCAAACAAGCTATCTTGAATTAATTTTTATTTGCGCATTTCAGTGCAATCTGATTAATGCGACGTCAATTAACTTCCTATTTTTTTAATCTCTGCGAGGTAAGGGAAAACTGCTCCTTGAAAGAACTTCTGTGGGAGACAGTGCGTTAGGGAGCAGGTTCAACAAATTCGGGGGACTTGGTGGATTGGCGGTGGTTATTCATCCGGATGGCGTGGTGCATTCTCCAATGTAGTGGGCAGGGCACAAATAGGGTAGTTTCCTTCATCAAAGAAGACGAAAGGCATTGATTGCGATTCGTTACCCACCATTACTGTGTTCATAATATACAAATTATTTGGTTTTAGAAATACCGGTTTAGACGAATGGCAATGAACAATTATATCCTCATTTGAAAAAGGACAGATTGGCGCCCATGCGTTGCCACTCCAATTGACTTCACAGGGACCTAGTTTCTATACGAGTAGATAAGAGTTATACATTGTCTGAGATTACCAATGCATGCCTGAGGCACAGAGCTCAGGGAAACATGTCTTAATAATCACCTATTAAAACTGCCTATAGTCGGAAAGTTTCCTTCGTTTGATAAGGTAATAATAATCTTTATTCAAGCCGAGCGCTACCTGCTAGCCGGGCACTCTGCTACCTGCTAGCATTCTGCGTCGTATCAGCGCTCAAAGCCTCGCCCCAAGGTCACCTCACTTTGCGACAGCGGGAAGCAGAATGACGTCACACGAAGTTTTCCCAGCATTCATACTTAGCTGTCGTGTTTTCGTGCGCTTGAAAATTTTCACTTTTCATTTAATCGTGAAAAATAGATATCGTCATTTAAAAATGTAAAAGCGTGAGATACGTACTCCAGGAGTAATAATCTTTCGATTTAGGCAATAAAAAAATAATAGGAAACCACCCTATTGCAGGACGGTCGGGACGGATTTGAAGGATGTCACATCGAAGGACGTCCTTCGTAATCATAACTTGATGATTCTGGCTTAAACAAGGAAGAAAGGACGATAGAAAGAAGCGAGGCGGTGAGGGATGTTAGTGATGTTGTGGACAAAAGAAGCGATAGAGAGATGAGTAGGACAGCGGTCAATTGGGACGAGGGGGTCAACGAGGCAGTTGGCCCCGCAAACGAAGGCGACAGACTTCGTCGCCGAAGCAAACGACACTAGAGTGGCCGGGCACACCGCTGATGAGGACCTCGAATGAGCCCATTCAACAAATTTAAGCGTAAATTGTGGTGGAATTTGAAAAATAAGAACACTCTTTTTTTCCCGTTTTCCTACACACCGTCAACTTCTCGAGAGGTATCCATCCGCGACGAATAATCAACGACCCTTTTGCAGATAATCCGATGACGTCATTAGGCCACACCGAGCGGGTCACTGCTTCTCAGCCACTCCCTGCATCTTGCGCGCGAGACTCGCGTGGTTCAGTGTCTTCTCCACTCTTTTTAGTGATTCCTTCCACCAATGAAAGTATCTCCCTGTGCGATTTGAAGAACTTGGAACCCAAATGACGTCAGCAACTCATGAAAAGCTGGCATTAATTTCGCATTTTAATTTTCACGGAAGGCGATAGCCATTGGCCATTATATTGGGCCAGGAAACCAATATGTGGCAGAAGCTACGTGGGACAGAGCAAGCGTTCTATCTCCCAAAGGCTTAAAGAGCATGAAAGAGCGTTAAAACTACATCAGTGTGACGCATCAGCGGTCGCTGAACATTTCGCCTCCAGCCCTGGACATAAAATAATGTTTAACGCTACACAGGTATTGGCGAAGACGGAAGAATATCATCCGCGTCTTATACGTGAATCCGTGGAGATAGCGAAAAGGCCTAATAACTTCAATAGGGAGGAGGAGGATATAACCTCAGCCGCATATGGAGAGGGTTCCTGGCCCAATATAATGACCAACGGCTATCGCCTTCCGTGTAAATTCAAAATCGGGTCAACAATGGGTTAACGTAACATATACAAGCTCGGGACGAGAACGATTTCCCTCCCATTCTCTTGATAACGCTCCCAGTAGGAGGAGTGAAACGTTGAGTGTGAAAACGTTACCTACGCTGCGATTCCCGAAAGCAACCACCAACATTAATTTATTTATTTCCCGGTATGAGTTAATAGACCCATTGCTAGCTGAAAATCTATCTTATGCATTTACTCAACAACCTACCACTCGGAACTTGATAGTTTTCCCCAATCGGCCGGATTTAATATCCAAATAATCGTTAAAAGGTAAGAAAAAGTATTTGATAGATACAGAAATAAGTTTCAAGTACTATTAACGCTACATTTACTTGAGTTCCTGTTTTTGAACTGAGACCCACTTCAAGAACGAGTCGAAATTGTAGGTTTTGCGTTGACATGCAGCGGAAGCAGTGGGAATCACACTAGCAAATATTGAGTTTACCTTGCCAAATGCCTCATATTTCTCGTATGTTCCTTATTTTTCCCCGTGGTTTAATCGTAATCAGTATTTATTATCGTGAATAGGTACCTTAATTTACATTTAATCCTACAATGGGTAGACTAATAGGTACATTTCTAAGGTTGTTTACAAAGTGAAATAAGTGATACATCATAAATTTGGTGGCCTTAAGAGAAAAACTGGGGACTCAATAAAATCCTACGTTAACCCTGATTCAAGAGTCAAATCTCGTTGAGAAATATCCCGTTGACAATTTTGATAAAGTATTTAACTCCATTCTGTAGGTCATCAATCGCTTTCTTCACTTATTTTTGTCCTTTGCGACACAAGCCAAAACCTTCTCCGGCGAGGAAATGGAGGTACTTAAGCGACGAGGCAAAATACACGATTTTTATGGTTCTCACACGTTTTTCTCTTGAAGATCCATGCTGCAATATACATTTAGCAAATAATGTACGTGTCTAGCGTAGATCACAATCTGCAATCAACTTAGTTTCATTCCAAATCATCTTTCCAAATCTCCCCAAATAATCTCATTTATTTCAAAAACGCCTTGGCAACCCAACACATTCACAATCGGCAGTTTGACGTTAAAACTGCAATTATTTTCGCCAAATTTGCATTTGAGACCCAACATAGATTAATTTTCTATCCACTTCCCCAGTCTGTCATGAGCGGCTATTGTGCCATGACGTCACGCGCGGACGCTCCGATGACGTCCTCTTTTCGAGCAGCCGATGAAGATAAAATATAAAGATACCTAACTCAAATAAAAAAAAACATTATTCTTCCGCGAAATTTTTGGCGAGTACATCTTAGGTAGATGACTTCTTATTCAAGTAATTTTAAAAAATTGTGCATGTTCCCCATTGAGAAGCAGCTCAATATTAATGGAAATATTTCCCAGCGCTTTATAATCAGTGCGCTACTCGCATTCATAGTTCATCGGATGAAAAGTAAGGATATAATTCATTTTACGGCTAAGTTCTTAAGTAGAAGCTAACTTTTTATACTTTCTGCAAATTTAACCGTGAAAAAATATCGTCTTCATGATGAAAAGTAGGTGTTACTTTAAATGCCTCAATACCTATCAATGAGAAACGCGCGAAGGTATATTTCCATTAATAATGCACTGTATTTTCAATGCGAGCAAAGGTTAGCCTTTGCTTATCAATAGAGAATTCATGCAGAAATACGCATTTTTTCGCGAATATCTGATATGCTGTGTTGTAAGATATTTAAGTTTACAGGTTACAGGGAGTGTAAAGAATGGTTGATTCCACTGATAAAAGTTTAGTAACATACTTTTCGATATGCCCATTTCATAGCTTTATTGTACCGTTTAAAAGTGAACTTTATCTCAAACGCAACAGGAGATTCAGGCATTAGTATTCACTAGATTTCGTTATCTTTTTACAAAAATGATGAATTTTTAAATGCGCGAATATCCGAGAATTGTCATTGCTGAAATCTGATTATTGAGATCCATGACTACTTTATTGGCCGTGTTCATCACACCAAGTTTCGAGGCCAACAAGCGATCTAATTTGACGTGGAATTTCTCGCATGGCAAAATGGATGAACGAGGAAGATTTTGTTGTTTTTTTTCGTAACTTATATTCTCAACTTAACTTACCGTCTTTCTAATTCTTACAGTAAAAGGCGGTTTTCCGTCTTTGCTAACAGGCCCATTGCGAGGGGGTCAACGAGTATACTGGCCCTCTTGACAACCCCCGCAAACGAAGGAGGATTGACCGCAAAGCCGTAGTATACGACGTAACAGGACTTCGCTAATCTCGAATGTTCTTCCCCTCATCCACCAATCTTCACTGCACTCTTCAACATGAAACCCCCACCCCCCACTTCCTCTATTAACTAACACGAAATACCCCATCCATTTCATTAAACTCCGACCCATCTCCTCCCTTATGAAGATGTAAGAAATGTATTAAGAGCCACAATCACCTCAACTGCCCGTGTCCAACCAGCTGAATGGAATTCCTCATCTCCACGCTTCCTCAGCCTTTTCGTTCCTCTGCTGTATCTTTTGTCGTGTAACTCGAAACGTTTGAGGTCATTCTCATTTGAAGGGATAAATCGAAATGCCGTGTCCATAGAAGTTAAGTTTGAAATGCTACCCTAAGACACGTGGCGACAAATATTTAACTCGGTATAGAAATCTATATATTAATATAAGGGCATATCAATCACGAGTAATTATTGTGAACATGGCTTTCAATTTTCAGATTTCAGCAATGAAAATTTGCGGAGATGCTCGCATTTTGAAATACATAATTTTTGCCATAAATAACGAATTTGCATACTAATGTATTTAAATATTGCTGTAATTAAGGTACTGCAAAAATTTTAACGATAAAGTAAATAATTGAAGTGGGTCTGTATAAAAATGTGCTATTCAAACTTCTATCGATGGAATAGAACTACGTACTTCAGAGCAAATTTTTTAAATGGTATTTACAGAATGTTGATATTTTCAATAAAATTATTACTCCTTTTTTCTTCACATTATATGACAATTTTTTCCTTTGCCGTTCAAAATTTTTGGATGTTCAATAATGATTTTATTATTTTTTACTTGTATTACTTTTTTCGCTTTACATACTCCCTTGTAACCCATTGGTAATAACTGTGATTATATGTATGAAATCTTGTGGCACTCTTCCATTTATAAGAAAAATATTTGTACCAACTTTTCGGAAATTTCTCTTCCATTTTTGGCTGCATTAAATTCATTTTCTTTTTTTTCATATGAATGGAAGAGAGGAACAATGAGAGCAAAAGTGGTCAAGTATTAAAAATGAACTTTACCTTGGCTCAATCCAGTTTTTAGCGGCACTAAACCCTTAATCCAGTTTTGGGAAGCAAATAATTATTGCTATCAATTAATTTGGCACATAAACCAGGGATTTTATCGTGTGCCAAGCCAAAGGAAAAACCAGTTTCGGACATATTTTCCAAATCTAATAACCATAAAAAAAGACAGGAAAACGTACGGAATTTCGGAATATTTTCCGAAATGTGGAAATGAATAATTATTCGTTGGCGATTTTCCTCATAAGCCTCGAGCGCCAGAACGATTTACGCGGATAAAATGAATTGAATTTTATTGTTACTCCTGGAGTAAGTATTTCACGCTTTTAGATTTTTTAATGACGAGATCTATTTTTCGCGATTAAATGAAAAGTGGAAATTTTCAAGCGCGCGAAAACGCGACGGACTACTGTGAAAACTCCGTGTGACGTCGTTCTGATTCCCGCCGCCGCAAGTGAGGTGACCTTAGGGCGAAGCTTTGAGCGCTGATACGACGCAGGATGGTAGCAGGTACCAGAGTGCCCTGCTAGCTGGTAGCGCTTGGCTTAAATAAGGATTATTATTCCCCAATCAAACGAAGAAAACTTTCCGACCTAAGGTAGATTTAATAGGTGATTATTAAGACATGTTTCCCTGAGCTCTGTGCCTCATACATGCATTGGTAATCTCAGACGATGTAAAACTCCTATCTACTCGTAGGTCCTAACTAGGTCCCTGCTCGAAACTAGGTCCCTGTGACGTCAATTGGAGTGGCAACGCATGGGCGCCAATCTGGCCTTTTTTAAATGAGGATAAAATTGACCATTGCCATTCGTCTAAACCGGTATTTCTAAAACCAAATAATTTGTATATTATGAATACACTAATGGTGAGTAAGGAATCGCAATCAATGCCTTTCGTTTTCTTTGATGAAGGAAACTACCCTATTGGCGAAATGGTACACTATTGCTGTGCATTTGGGCGAATGAAAAAATCATTCAATGGAAACAGAGCTGAGTAAAGTTTCATTTTGACGCGAGCCTTAATTTTTTCTCCCGCATCCGTTGGAGCGTAAATTTCCTATGCCGCGTGATACGTAAGATGGGTACACACAGGGATAGATCCAGGATTTTTTCTGGGGGTCACACGGGTCTAACAGGCAAACGGTCTTCTCAAATTTGGGATTTAAAACACCATAAAACAGTAGAAATGGAAGAAATAAAAACTTGGCTATTTCCGCTTGGTATTTTATTGTGGCCGACCTTGGTTTCATTACAGCGCAACATTGTCGAAGTCCACCTGCTACGCCCGCTACTGTTAATCACACCACAAAACAATTACTGCGCAAAATATTCCCTTTATTTAAATAAGAAAGTTATTAATATGAAATTTAATGATATAATACAAAAAACAAATCCAACGTAATGATAACCGCATTAGATAATCTCGCCTATTTTGCAATCGTCTGGATAGGGGGTGCACGTACCCCCCGTACCCCTTCTAAATCCGTCTATGGTTACACGTATTTACCGAAGAGGGTGCTAGCTACCCGTCGCACTGTTATCCGAAATCGGAAAAAGCCGGACAAAAGTCAAAAATAGCGTTTTTTTAGACGGAGACTTGAAACTTGACGTATATACTCAAACATTTTTCATGATCATGAAACAACAAGTCATTTGTCATAGGTATCATCCGTTGCTAAGATACAGAGGACCAAACACGACAAAATTTCCAAAAATACGCCCGATCTCATTTTTTTGGAAAAACTTAGAAGTTAAGCTGCTAGTAGAGTTTTGGAAGGATTTTAATGAAGTAAAAAACATTATATTCCAGTAATATGGTACTTTATCTATATTTTCCATTATTTTTAAATATTTTGGTTGATATCGATTTGGTATAATGTCTCAAAATGGTGGCTCCATTTTTATGGCAAAACCTGACATCAAGTAGACATTATCTTTAGTTTGAGATATAACAGTTCTCCAATTTTTACTGACACTATTTAGTAGAGATAGCTTAAGAATATAGAGCAAAAATCTTGGAAAAAAGTTTGCAGCTGCAAAAATGAACGCAATTTTTCGATCGCGCTTCACGTCCCGACACCGCGACGCGGAGGCTTGGAGACTCGGTGATACCGATGGACATTTCATGTCGTTTGGAACTTAATTACTTTATATCGTCCTTTTATTCGCACTATACAGTCTCTATTGACCCGAAATACTTCACTGAAGATATTACCAGGATATTGGATGGATATACTAGGTTACTGAATACAGGGTGACCCATTTATCTTGACCACCCGAAATAACTTATTGTCCAGATACAAATTCAAAAATGTGTCAAGCAAATGTCCACTAGCCGTCAAGGGGACATTAATTAGCATGATTGCCTTCCTTGTAGCTTTGTTATTTACAATGACATGAACAGCAGTTTGTCTTTTTTAAAGGCACCCTGTAGTTTTTATTCGGCAATTCATTTCCTCTCCTAAAGACATTCAAAAATGTAACACACCGGACCATTAACATGAACACAGTGTTATGAAAAATGGCTGACTCACTAGCGCTTAGTGCAGGGACGCGGGTATTGGAACTACTCCACTTCTGAAGTTGACAGTGACAAATGAAAACATAGGAAAATGCACACCAGTTATTCATAAAAAATATAGGGTGCCATTTAAAAAAGAGATACCGCTGTTCATATCTTTGCAAATAACAAAGCTACAAGGAAGGCAGTCATGCTTACTAATGTCCCCCTGACGGCTAATGAACATTTGCTTGATACATTTTTGTATTTACATCTGGACAAAAAGTTATTTCGGGTGGTCAAGATAAATGGGACACCCTCTATGCTATATTGATACTGTGATGGATTTCCTTTTTTAAGGTTGTGTTATTTATTTCTTGGTATGTTTAATGTTCATTTTTCTGTTAGAAAAAGAAATTAATCTTTTCCAGTTTTACTATGTTAATTCCAGTTCTCTATGTTAATTGTACTGCTCACCACTTTACAATTTCTATGTTCCAAAGGAGTTAAAACTCCTAGAGCAATAAATGAGTTAATCATTATACTAGGTTAGGACACGTCGTCTACTACTTCTAACCCTTGCTCTAAGGTGAAAACGATACAAATTGTTATCCGAGGAGCGGAGGCTGAGGGAGTTTTCGCAATGGGCGGGATAAGGGCGCGGCCAGCGACCCCTTCGCCACGCGGCGACTGCACACACACACACTTCCAGCTGCACCCAGATATCTCTCTCACTCTTCCTGTCGACGAGGACGTAAATCTCGCGACATTCGCCGCATATTTCAACGCCTGTTCGCTCCACTATCTGCTCAACGATGAACGGAAACTTCGAAGCTCGCATGTAGACTCGAAGAGAAATCATGGCGGGGTTCAAGAGTGGCGCAAATAGATATCCAAAAGGGAAGAATATCCATGGGGCCCAACCGCAATTTCCAGAAAAAAAAACGAAAAAAAATGGCAGTCGTTAAGAATACTCTCTAGCGAATGTTTCTTTTCGTCTGATTAAAAAACGATGTTTACAGAAATAAACCCTATTCCGCGGAGGACGTTTGCCAAAGCACTGCAAGAAACAAGTAACTTCGTACGAAGTCACGCTCACGGGTGCAAAGTTACATACATCCGGGGTGAAATTTGCCTAAAATAATTTGGTTTAACTGAGATTCGAACTCGGATTACCCGATTGCCGATCAGATATACCACCAGTTGCACCACTAAGCCATCTTCTAAAGCGTGAATGTAATTCCAATTTACTAAACACGGTTTTGACGTCTGAGGTCCATACTATGCCATAGTGGCCGGCAATCGGAACATCCGGATTCGAATACCGTCGGAGGAAAATTGTTTTTTCATGGCCACCTCCACTCCTGGTCTATATAACTTTGCACAGTGCTTTTGATTTTGTACGAAGTTACTTGTTTCATATCATATTTTGGACATTTTTATAAATGATGGATATAAAAGTATTCTTGCGCCGTCTGCTGGGTGAGGGCCAAAATGAACGCCCTGACCTGGTAGATGACCCGGAAATACTTCTTAAATGAGACGCGCCGGGAATGCACCAAATCCTGTTAAATTACGAATATCTAAAAGAGACTTGTACTTATATATTCAGGCGCAAAACGCTTGAGAGGAGTTGCCATCAAGGAATGGCGGAAAGCAGTGCCGTAACTAGAGATATGCTTTGGGAGGGGATGAGGTAGCTTTTGGGGGGATGAGGGGGATTAATGTGGCCACACCCCCCCCCCTCCCAAGAAACGGAAGTTCAGGAAAATATTTGAAAAATAACATGCCTGATAATGCATTTTACATCATTTTGGCACTTCCAGTTTAACTTTACGCAGAGGCAGTTATTATGTATCAAATCCAGACAAGATTTTAAAATGATTTTTTGATTCCTCTGAGGTTTTAGGGGGGGGGGTACATCTGCTTATCCCCCCCATAGTTACGCCCCTGGTGGAAAGTGTTCATAGAGAGAATTGGCGCGGAAATTCGGACGTGGTGAAAGGAGCGCGGGGAGATTAGCGCCAAACTTTGGAACGCAGGGTTGTATTCAATTTTTTCCACGCGCTTTACAACCGCATTTTGTCATTTCCTGCCATGAAGCGTGGAGGAAGACACCTCGGAATAAATAATAACGTGGATATAATATAGAATTGAGAAGTTAATTCGAGAAAATAAATCGATGTGGATTTAGAAACAGCTAACTCAATTTCAATATCTCAATCGTGGCACTGTGCTATTACCTACAGTTCTGCAGAATATTATATGGCGTAAAATGGAAATGTAGGGCTTTGTGTGAGTTGCATTCATTAATTGACTCAGGCTTTGTAAAAGAAAAACGCTGAAATAAAAAGATTAGTGGGTAAGAGAACAGAGTGGAGAGCTGCGATAAGAAGCGTTTATTTTTTATTTAAAAAAATTATTACTATATCAAAAGGTTAGACAATTGCATGATGACATTTGCTTTGGCTTTTAATGAAGTGAAATGAGGAGCATTAATAAGGGAACAAAATGCTCACTCCAGGGTGATTTCCGCTGCGTAAGTGGCTGCGCCGCAACCCGGGACCGTACTTCAGCCGCTCAGAACCCGCCCTCCGAACAACTGGTATTTCCAGATCCCAAAGCACGAAGTCGGACCGCGTATCACGACGGAGAAACTTTTATTTCCTCTCATGGTTTGGAAATATTTTTCCGATATTTTTGCTGAACATTTTCAACTCGTTAATGATATAAAAGTCTCAAGATGAGCAAGAGAGAAGGAAAGTCTCGTGAAAAGTACGGGATGAGTAAATTGGTAACATCGTGAGACGCGATGGCTTCATGAAAACTATCGCTGAATGACTAGTTGCAGGTAGGAATGGCAAATTAAAGCGAAAAATGTGATGCTTGAAGCATGTAATGAAGGTTAGTAAAAGAAAATAATTGAATAATTGACAAATGATAGCGTTGATTAGTTGGAGAGCATAGAGGAGAGCTGTGTCGAACCTATCTTTGGATTGATGACCCTTGATGATGCACATTAATTGCCATGAATAAATATTCTTCTAGATCGGGAATTGAACCACGGCCCTTCGGATTTCCGGGCCGCTTCGCTGACCGCTCCGCTATCCAGACTCGTGCATTCAAAAGGACATTTTGAGGCCTGCGGAGGGGACCAGAAAGGCTAAGGTCCGTGGTTCGAATACCGGTCTATGGGAATTTTTTTCATGGTAATCCATGTAAATTTCACCGCCGTTCACGTGGCGGACACGAAAAATCAGAGACTGTTTACGATGATGGTTGGTGGACTTTCTTAAAATAATTTTAATTGATACTCCGCCGCTGTTCACGTGGCGGGAACCAAAAATCACACTTCGTTGACGATGATGATAGATGAATGTACTCAAAATAATATTAATTGATACCCGAGGCAATTCAGCTATTCATCTGACTTATTTAATAATGAAACGGAACATTAATGACGCCATAAAATAATGAAAGGCGGGTGGCGACTTTTCCATGTTTTCATTTTAAAATTTTGAGGAAATGGCTGAATGAGTAGGACTTATTTCCCCTTCTATCTTTACCATCCATATCCCGAATTATTATTTATAATTGCTTTTTCAGGTCTTGAGTGAAGGATCTCATACAAAGGGTGCATTTACATCGTAACATGTTAAGTCGGCGTATTCCTCACTCTCGACTGTTTGTATTTCTTATTTTTCTGGCGATGTATTGCTCATTTAACACTAAAAAAACTAATCATCTTGAAAGTTTCGTAATTTTATAGTTAGCCTTTGCCAAATATAAAAATATTTCCATCAGAGTAAATACCGAAGAAAAATGTTCGAACTTGAGATGCAGTAAAACGCTGACCTCAGTCTACCTCACATACCCAGAAAATTTATACATTATAGCGTAATTTTAAAGAGATAAATACTTCACTAAAAAAGACCTGTCGCGGGGAAGGATGACTCTCCAAAGTTAGTTAGTTCCCAAGAAGAAACATTTCCAAGAGACTTCTATTATATCCTGTTCGTCCTGAATTGTTCAAATTATAAATGTTTTTTTCGCTATAACGTGTCTTTCCCACCCATCCACAGAATTATGTTATTAAACTAAGTTTTTTTGGGTCGGAATGAACGACCCCGTTGGTGAACGAGCCCATTATTAAATTAGATAATCTCTCCCCATAATTAAAAGTAAATTTTTAAGCAATGGAATATGTGTGCGCCATGATTTAGCAAATGTGATGGTACGCAATTCTCAGACGACGTGAATAATATCCTTCGTTTACCTTCGTACTATAGTAGACGCGATCATGAGATTAAATAAAAGAAATTGAGTGCAAAATAGAGAGATTTAAAATGTCATTCTTCCCTCGTACTATTAAGGATAGCAACGTTGTCTCAATTGATAGGATTAATGGCGTCGTTCGCTAGGATCACTCATTGCATATTTTTTCGTAGTTCTAACCTTTCATGTATTTGCTCTAGGAATTACTTACTACTAGCAATTTTTTTATGAATAAGCATGTATATTTTTCTAGTGTGCGTAATATTTCTATGACCGTGCGGTGTGCATGTGGTGGTCCTCTTGCATGCTGCATGTTGGCGATTTGTCACCCCCTGCCAAACACCCTTGAGGTGGCTCGCAGGGTATTATGTAGATGTAGATTTAATTTTCTCCGTCTATTTCATGATTTCCGACTCGAGTGCGTACCGAGCAGCATTCGGCGTCGGTCACGATGAGGTGGTGGAGGTCCTGGAGGTTGGTTGTTGGTGTGGAGGGTGGTGGCGTGGAGATTGGTACATACGAGGCGTCTGGGGGAGATAGCGGGTCCGTCTCAGAATGAAACCGGTTTCCCAAGTAGAGGGAGGGTTCGGGGGGGAGGGGGCAAAAGGGAGGAATCGAACTTGCGCCACCGCGATGCCGTCCAGGGCCCCTGATCCTCAACAACTCCTACCTTCATCTTTACCATTCGGAGATGGGGAGAAGCTGAGAATAATTGAGTTCATATTAACGATTAATTCTCACAATAACTGTGCTGTTAATACGAATTATTTGAGGAATCCTAGTGGGTGGAGCACTTAGCTTCGGATCCAAGGGCACCGAGTTAAAATCCCGGGTGAAATCGTTCTTAGAAAACTTCCAAATTAAAAATACACAAATAAATAGGTGGTCTAGGGAAAGGAGTTACCCTGCACTGGATATGTGAAAAAGCACAAACCTGTGGCTTAGTCTGCGGTGAGTTCTACCCTTGCCTTGAATTGTTTTGGGTTTTGTCATTGGGAAATAACGGCGGTAGCGTGTCATAGCCTCACACATGACCATCTCTTCCACTTTGAAAAGACCAAATGGAGTCGTTCTCTCCCACCCGAACTTGCAAATTGATAAAAGAAATCAGTAAATGGAATGGAAAGATTAATGACAAAAAAGTCTTCCTTGAAGACGTTTCCTCATAACCTAGCCATGAAAAAAATTCGAGAGTTGCCACCCGCGTTTCGAGAGTAAGTGACGTCATTTGAGAGATGATAATGCAAGCAGTTTTTGATGAATATCGCAGCTCTCATTTGTATGTTATTAATTTCACGGATTAATTCCAGCCTTTCTGCGCTGGATCCAATATGCTCGCTTCATATTCAAGTTATGGCCGAACGAGGGAGAAATAGCACCTTTCTTCCACTTTTTCATGCGAATTTCTTCTTTACTATTCTGCCAAAAATATTGTCCTGAACTTGTCGTTAGCCTGAGAAAGACAAATGGCACTAGTTCACCGGGAAATCAAATTGTTGTGCTCTTGTATAATATCTCATGGGTCAAAACGGCCCACGATGATAAACTAAAAAAAAATTAATTAAAAAAATCATCAAATCCTTCTCGTTGTTAAATACCACGCTCAGCTATTTTGCTCTGCTATGACTTTAACTTTTTCCTAAATCGATTTTTTATTCTTGACCTCAGTTATTAAATGATGATAAACGTCTCGAAGTATAGGTCAGAGAATGATAAGCAAAATTGTTTGCCGTCGTTTCCATACATTTATTACATCTTCTTCAGCACAAATAAACACATTTGTGCAAATAAGCTCTGAAAAGACATATGGAATACATCGAAACCTAGGCAAACAATTTTGTGCATCATTCTCAGACCTATACTACGAGAAGTTGGTCATCATTTATTATTTTACTAAAATTAAAAATAGTAACATGCAGCAGAGTGCATTAACTTAATCTTCCTGGTCCTGTCCCTTCCTCTGTCTCCAAGCAGCCAAGTTCCAGCAACCGACGGCATTCATTGCCTCCCGCAGACGCACTCTCCATCATCTCCCCCATCCTCCTCAAACCCCTGCCCCTCCCCTCTCCCCTTCCTCCCACCCTCTCCTTCCGTCGAATGATTGTGTAGTGTTTTTAAAGAGAGGCCAGGCGCCGCCAAACCTTAAACTCAAACAGCCCACACCACGACGATCTAGCTAACTTCTCAATTCCATATTATATCCACCTTATTATTTATTCCGAGGTGTCTTCCTCCACGCTTCATGGCAGTAAATGACAAAATGCGGTTGTAAAGCGCGTGGAAAAAATTGAATACAACCCTGCGTTCCAAAGTTTGGCGCTAATCTCCCCGCGCTCCTTTCACCACGTCCGAATATCCGCGCCAATTCTCTCTATGAACACTTTCCACCAGGGGCGTAACTATGGGGGGGATAAGCAGATGTAAACAATGCTGTTGAGAACTCTTCTCAACAGCATTGTTTAACCCATAAACACTATTTCATGACGAAACGAAGGATACCTATTCCTTTGTTGCTTGGTAAAATTGATTCATGATGGTCGAAGTAGTACTTCATGACTTAGTTTCACATTATTAAAGAATAAAATGCAATTATTTAGTTTCGGAAAGGAATAAAATTTTAGTTCAATTTGTACGTTGTTCCAAATCTTGAATATCTGAAAACGTTGTGTTTGTTCTAAGACCCCATTGAGTTTATAAACCTATTTGGTGGAATTACACAGTTTAACTTGAACTTCCCTACTCCTCGATCGAAGAATATATGACTTCAGCATTACTGGGTTCCGTTCGAGTATGTTGGCAATGATTCACAACAGTTTCGCCAGCTTTTCCGCTGGCGTTCTCAGATGAAGGATGGAAAGGAGCTTCGTGGTCTTCCCTTATGAATAGGGGATTTTAAGGCAAATGAAATAAACGTGCGAATAAACAGCGTAGAATATGATGCGATCTTAGCCGCCAAAATGCCAAGATATAGTTAGCTACAAGCCATTACAGGTGAAAAACTATCCGTGGCTATTTCAGAGTACCGTGTCGAGTATTACGTGCGCATGAATATCAAACAGTCAGGGTAAGGGGGGGCAAGATTCTTGCCCTTGGCCACCCCGCACTTAAAGTACTTTTGTTCCGAGGGCGTCTGAAAGCTACGCCCAGGATTAGAACCCAAGGCCATTCAGCAGCAAAGCGCTCTGCCAACTAGCCGAGCACGAACCCCCTGAACCGTGATCTCTTAGCATGGTCTCGAGTATGAAGTACAGCTCATCACATATTTTCAGTTTCCCAAGTTGAAGCCGTAAAAGAAGTTCCTATTCTAGCGTAAAAATGTACTGAAAAATATACAGAAAAATGGCCCATATGAAAGTGCTACAAATTCTTTTCCCATTCTTAGTAATAAATCCAAAGAAAATAAAATAAAGGAGGTTGTAAACGTATCCACGATCTTAAATCATATATAAAAACGTTGCGATCCCTAAACTCAGAATGAATTTCATGAATAATAGAAGAATTGTGTATTATTTTTTCTTATTCCTCAATGGTATTGAGACATTCATACATTCAACTCAAAGATTGGTTAGGATTGCTGGGGATAGAGCTCGCCCAAGACCAAGCCACAGACGTGTGAACGTCATATATTCAAGTTAGGAACGAGTCAGTCTCTTTCCCCGGGAAATGTCTTCAATTAGAGCAAATTATCGGTAATAAAACTTAAAAAGAAAACGAAGGGTGTAAACGTTTACGCGGTAATGATATAATATAGAAAATACACACTCCTCCCATCTCTAAACTCAAGAATGAATTTCATGAATGGCTGTCGTATTGCGAACTACTTTTTTTTCTTCTACCTCTCACAGCAGCACTTGTGCTGAGAGGAGGGCAAAAAAATTGAAAAGCAGTGCGCGCACACATTACCTCGACGCAAAACACGAAGCGAGAGCCGTAAAAGCGGTTCCTCTTGCCTCCGTCTAATAATGGCACCTGAACCGAGTTCCTCGGGCAACGAAATCATTGAAACGTCACTCATAAAGCGGAGCGCAGAAAAACGAGTTCACTCCTCCGAGATGGGCTTTATAAATGCCTCCTCATCCTCTTCCACTGCTGCCCCGCGGCGTTTACGTCCTTGGCTCGGGAGTACAACCTGTTGTGCGCAATAAATATAAATGCGTGGTGGGGAGCGAAGCGGGGAATCGAAGTGGAAGGGAGCGATTAGTCTGCGAACGAAAGGAAAGACGTCGTTGAATATCAATCAGGAAACAAGCAACCACTGCTGAGGGCGGTGGTGCGGAGGGAATTTTACCGATCGAAGTTATGTGGTTGAATAAGGAAATATAGGAATATAATAGAATGGAACACGAATTCATCTTCTTGGACAGAACTACCTAAAAAAAAAGAACGGGTAAGCATATAAATAGGGAAATAAAAATCACTTTGTATGTTACACACTGTACCCACGAGAGGGAGACTGTTTTTCAAAGGAGAACATTGAAAGGATTTTTAAAACTCTTGAAGAGCAATTCAAGTAACCATGAAATTTTTTTTATAATTACTTTTATTTTTTTTGTTTTTATTTCCTGATTTTTGTATTTTTGTAATATTGAACACTTCTCCGTGCATAAACTTTCCTTGATGATTAGATGTTTCTGTTTGTCGGCGTTGCGGTATGTATCGGTTGACAACTCCACCAAAAGGGAGATCACCTGGGGCAGTTGCGCAGCGAGGGGGGGTTTTGGGGGATAAACCCCCACCCCCAGAGCTCAGAGAAATTTTTAAACTCAATCTATTTCTCTTAATTGGATTGATATTACTAATAGAATAGTGTAAGGATTAATATAATATCCCTCAGAAAGCCGTAAAACTCATAATTTATCTTAAAATTCTTCAATTTATTGATCTCGCACCTACCGCTTATCCTGGTGGGTATTCCATACCCCCACACACCCCGGTATTAGTTGCTCATAAACCCCCCCCCCCCAGCCTTCATTCCTAGCTGCGCCCCTGATCTGGGGTGCCCTATTTCATCATGCTTAAGATGATGCTGATTGAATTATGTAGACGAATTAAATAAAGACATATGTTAACACATTATTATTGCAAGTGACCATGGTTTCGACACTTATATCATTATAGTATGGTATTTTGAGGAGGCGACCGAGACGTCAGCTGAGGTCATTTACGCCATCAGGGATAGGTAGTAGGGTGGAGAGAAGCCCGGCATCGGCATCAGCCTGCTCTTCACAGAGGACGCCAAGGGTACCACGGCCTCGCGTTCCATCCGACTGACGAAATGCTGTACTTGAAGCGCCCTCCACAAAACACACAAGATACTATGAGGAATATGCATTGCGATTCTATTTCCCTATAACACGATTCCACAGAGTGCAGCGGGGTACCATGCATGGAAACAGCTAATATTTTAACACTTGCATAATTATTCACTTCTACATCCTTCATCACCTGATACATATCATCCAAAGCCTCCTTTTGTCGTCCTTCTTTCCTAACTGTCCTTCATTTGAGCTATAATTTAGTCAATCTTTATCAATTATGTCAATCTTTTTCGTTGGTACATGCTAAATTGTGAATTGACACTACGAAATTGAATAAATTGTGAACTGACTACTTCTGTGTCGGGACCAGTGGCGCAGCGAGGGGGGGGTTTTGGGGGAAACCCCCCCCCCCCCCCCCAGAGTTGAGAGAAATTTTAAAGTTTAATCCATTTTACTTAATTGGATTGATATTACTAACAGAATAGTGTAAGAATGAATACAATATCCCTCATAAAGCCGTAAAACTCACCATTTATTTTAAAATTCCGCAATTTATTGATCTCGCACCTACCGCTTATCCTGGTGGGTATTCCATACCCCCACACACCCCGGCATTAGCTGCACCTAAACCCCCCCCCCCCAGCCTTAATTCCTAGCTGCGCCCCTGGTCAGGACAATATTCTCAAAAAGTAAATATCAACAAGTCAATGAATAAGGGAAAAATTACCTCCCTTATATTTTTTCTGACACTGCATACCGCCCGAATGGTTACATGGATTGTTGCGTAAAACTGAGAGTCTGGTAGATGACTCGCCTAACCATTCCGTTCGTTCCCACTTCCTCTTGGGTATATCATCACCCCTTCCCCTCCCCATCCACCCCACTCCACCCAACACATTCTCCCTCCATCACTTTGACGACCGCGTCGTTTCCAATGCAAATTTTCCGTCCTCTTGATTTTCCCCGAAGGCAGTCCTGTCATTTCCATCGAAATATTTGCATCGCCGCCGTCCCTAAGCACGCCAATCGCCGATTTTTCTCCCTTTCTCGCCTTTTTTTTCATAGAATGCGATAATCGGAACGACCGATACGAGCGAAATGTATCCCATGTAATATTTCCCGAGGAACGCAATTTTACGCAGAAGGTTGACGAGAAGCCTTGATGGCCGCGATAACACGATGTAAAGCAAATACTTAGTTTTATCATACCATAAATTTTTACTTATCTTCGTCGCCCCGACAATAGCACATTTAAGACATTTACGGAGACGGAATCAAATGAACAAAATCTGAAAACTATCGCCAACACCCATACTCTGAAGAGGCGCAAACTACCCAGGCAGGACTCGAACCCACGACCTTCGGTTTAGAATGCTAGGACTGAACGCCGCCGCCACCCTGATCATTATAATTAAAAAACATTATTTAAATAATAATATTTAAGTCATTCTTAATACTTAAGATTCCCGAAGGAAGGTGCGATAATCTCCCACTTAAAGATTAACGCAGAATAACTGAAAAACAGAACAACAGTTGCTATATGATCTGTCAACGCAGATAGACAAGTCGTGTAAAGATGGCGACGATTTTCGCTCTCACCTGTAAGATGCTCGAGTCTCCATCACTATACAAATATATACAAATACACTATACAAAAACAAATCAATATTACCTCGCAAGGTATTTACGTATTGTCCCAACATAGGAAAGCAGCATAAAAATGCATTAAAAACTGCAAATCAAAAGGATACAAAAGAGTTACAGAATGTAAAACATCATGGTTAGCTTCCTGTAATTTTTTTTCCATTCCCTGAACAATTACTGCATGAGCAATAATCAGGTAATTTCCAGCCGACCACTCCTTCTTCACCATAGACACTGCCATAGCTTTAGATATTTCCGCGGCACAAAATTAAAAAATTTTCCTTGCTCTAGGAACAAGAGAGCTCGGGTATAATCTATATAAAAATCTATAATAAAAGGTCGTTAATGAGTGTTATAGAATTAAGCTAAAAAAAACTCGTTGACAGGATGACCTTGCAATTTCTATGTTCTTAGTATAGTTCGGCGGAATTTTAAGAGGTCCTAGTTCAATTTCACGTAAAAATGGTTAATTTTCAGTCTTAGAGTACTAAGCTTTTGTAGAATATTGTCACTCGCTCAGATTCTAAATAACAAGTAATAAAAATAAGTCGGTACCTAATGACGAAAATGATCTTCCCCATCCAGCCGTTCTCAGGGTTTATTTCTCCGATGGTGGCTTAGAGAACAAGATCTCCGTCCGCACTTGAGATGGCAACACCTTGCTCGTTCAAATCCAGTCTGGAATTCGTCAAGGAAGAAGATGGCTTGGCAGTGTAACTGGTAGCATTAATGGCTGGCAATGGGGAGTTCCGGACTCGAATCCCGAGTATAATGATGATAATAAGCCAAACAATTTTTCCCGGCGAAATTGATCCATTGTGTACATAAATTCTCTCTTGTGACTTGAAAATAAGGAAGCGTCTGAACTCTTGCACACCGTTCATGAATTGGTGACGTCAGTGGAGCTTTGGTTCATTTACTAGATCATTAAGAACCGTTCACTGAAGATTTAATAAATCTCAACAGCAATGAAACACGTGAGGCCCACTCACAAGATCAAGTAGTAGCTCAGAAGCGGAGACGTGCTCGGCGTGAGTTTGCGACCACATTAACTTTACTCTGGAAGTGCTTGCTAGGCGTTTCAATTTTTTTGCCGCGAATTGCTCGGAATTTGGCAGTGGATCGAAAAACGGGAAAATGAGGGTCTTTTCCGCATTAGTTTCCGCGGTAAAAGATTCCCCTGGACTGGGAATCGAACCACGGAATTTTAAATTTCCGAATCACTGCGCAGACCACCATGCTCTCCAGGTCTATGGAATTTAATATGAATTTCACCGCCGTTCACGCGTCAGGGTTACGTATCAATATCCAAGGTGGATCACACCATTATTTGAATATATCCTTCCACAGGTCTCTTCATTTCTTAAACTCTATTATATTCAAAAATTAAAAGAAAAACTAGTGAATTATCACGCCGCACAGTGGGATAGAATAAAAAAAAGTTGGCCAAAACCTCAAAAACGATTTTTTTAGCTAGGAGATTAAAACTACGCATGCGTATTTAAAACTAAATTGTGCATAACTTTCCAGATTATTTCTTTCCTGTGTTTTCACCTTAACAATATATTTGAGGTCAAAGTTGAACAAATTTAGCGAAAAACGACCACCCTAGATTTATTTTGAAAATAGCCAAATTTATTCTCGTGCAGTGGTTTCATGAATAGTTTTATTATCAAAAATGTTATACGAACTTTATAAAAACTTCTTTTTTGGCCATTTGGAGGATTTTTAAAGATTTTGTTTCGTTATTAACTATAGATATAAAACAAAATGACGGAGCCTGTTTTCAGCCATTTTTTTACATAAACGAGGAGAAAAAGTAGACAATTCCGCAGAATTTCGCCAAGTGACTTATACCACGTCGTTTTATGAAGCTTCTGTATTGTGAATCTAAAGTAAAATCGTGCATCAACTAGCAACCCCGAATATTACATTGTTTTTTCGAGCGTGCGGTCGACTACGGTTCTGGCCGGCGGCGGCGGAGAGTACGGCGGCGTGGCAAACGTGTGGATGGGATATGGCCACACTCACTTTTATATCTGGATAATAGATATAATAGTGATAGAAAATAATCGCCAGAAAGTAAAATTAGTAAATAGTGCAGCGAATGACACTTATTATGCAATCGCTGGGCACTTCAAGAGGTACAATGAAAGGCTTCTTCCTTTGAGTGCATTCCATACACTACTACAGAGAATGGACTTACATCGTGTCTTTACGGGGGAAACGGACTCTTTTATTAACAGACAAACTCTATTTCTAGGTAAGAACCGTCCATGATCCATGACTGCGTGATCAAATATAACTAAATACTTCTTGAAATGAATCAATGTAAATGGGTCATTGGGCTGCGATGAGAGAGGTTGAAGAGAGAATTGGAAGGAGAATCCAGATAATTTGAACAGCTGGTTCGTCGAAATTGTAGGCGTGACTGCATCCCAGCTAACGCAACACGACGGCCAGGGGAGTCTGGAGGGTGTTTTTTAAACGAATTCGGCGCGGTTGGTTGTTGGAGCATCCCCCATTCCCCCCGGGGGGTATGGGAACGAACACAAATGGGAAAAGGGCTCGGATGTGAAGAGGCGAGGTGGCAGGACGAAGAAAAAATGCGTTCCCTTTCCGTGTCTGGTTGGTTGGTGCTTAATTACGGGCGGCGAAGGACTCTCGCCACTTGCGACTCGAAATTTCCTCATCTGCCATGTCGTCATTCGGGAATAACACGCCCTCAAATCTCCTCAAACGGAGGAAGGGAAGAGTTTTTTTTTTGCCCTTTTCTTTAATGATCTTCTCCACACGAGTTTCATTTACTCCAGAATAATCGGATTGTTCGCGGAATAATGATGAGTTGAGGATAAAATTGAGGAAACACTGTCCGTAACACGAATCGCTTGGGAAAGAAAATGGGAATTAATGGGCGCAAGCAATCAAGGCTTCATGACAAAATTGTCGCACTCCATTGAAGATTCTAGCTCGGCAGCTGAAGGGGTAGAATCCTGGAAAGATCTGGTGCTCTCTTGGCAAATAGACTCCATTACGATTTCTCGGGTGTTCAGCTGGGTGAGAGTCTCCATTTTCTCCAACACATTAAGGAATGATGATGAGGAATTAGTTCATTCACTGATGAAGAGGAACGAGTCGGACCTCGAATAATTGGAGAAAAATGACTCCGTAACCCGATTGGAAGCCCGAGAAAACCTTACCCAGAATAATCTCTCCCATGCTCTCATTAATATCTAGGCGCAACCGTTGCGTCAGAAATGAAATTTTCACACGTAGAATTATTTCCTCCGAATTATATATGCTACAGTTATTTGACCATCAAAATGTAGATTATGAATTCTTCAAAAAGTAGAAATACATTTTTTAAATGGCCTAAATCGAAAACTTATTACTCCTGGAGTAGGTATTTCACGCTTTTATATTTTTAATGACGATATCTATTTTTCGCGATTAAATGGAAAGTGAAAATTTTCAAGCGCGCGAAAACGCGACGGCTAAGTACGAATGCTGGGAAAACCCCGTGTGACGTCATTCTGGTTCCCGCTGCCGCCGTGTGAGTCCACCTGGGTGCGAGGCTATGAGCGCCGATACGATGCAGGCTGGTAGCAGGTAGCAGAGTACTCTGCTAGCAGGTAGCGCTTGGCTTAAATAAGGATTATTAATACCTTATCAAACGAAGGAAACTTTCCGACAATAGACAGTTCAAATAGGTGATTATTAAGAAATGTTTCCCTGAGCTCTGTGCCCCATGCATGCATTGGTAATCTCAGACGATGTAAGACTCTTGACTACTCGTATAGAATCTAGGTCCCTGTGACGTCAATTGGAGTGCCAACGCATGGGGGCCAATCTGACCTTTTCCAAATAAGGTTTAAATTGACCATTAACATCCGTCTAAACTGGGGTTTCCAAAAACAAATAATTTGTATACTATGAATACACTAACGGTGGGTAACGAATCGCAGTCAATGCCTTTCGTTCTCTTCGATGAGGGAAACTACCCAATTTATACGACGAAAATTATTGATTTTGGTCACAAAATGAAATGTTCAGAGGATGAAAACTAATGATGACAACAAGCAATTAAATGCCAAAACAAAATTACGGTAAGCCTTAGGTGGAATATTAAGAGAGGAATAGTTAAATCGAATCATTGAAAAATTAAGGTTAAGGAAAAATAACTTCTTTGCTCATGCTCAAACGCCGGCAACGCCAAACCCTAGGTTTGACACGGTGAGATGCTGTTGCACACTTATTCGTACTCATATTCCCTGATGACAAATAGTATCTAAAAATTTCGTCATGGACCTTTTAAGTTGCGGAAATAAGCTATCGAAAGTTGGTGTGGTATTTGGAGTAGGCGAGCTTAGGTCATTTGCGCCGTGAGAGAAGGGTAGGAAAGGAAGAGTGGAGAGAAGCCCGGCGTCGGAACTAATACGCTACCAACGGAAGGTGCCTAGGGGACCACGGCTTAACGTCCCATCCGACGGACGGAGGACTGTACTTGAATATCACTCCACACAACACTCGAGTAGGGATTGGGGTATATCTGACAAATATCCGCCCCCGCCGGGCGCTGAATCCGAACCCACAGGCAGGAAAGGCAACACTTTAGCTACCACTAGGGAGGCGGGACGGCTAGAAGACGAACATGTGTTCAAAATATTCTAGTCAAATTTACCAAAAATTGTAATTTTTGACAAATAATTCTTTTTGATCATTTAAAATGCTAATTTTCATCATATAATGCCCATCTTGGTGCTGCATTCGATTTTAATATACGTTTATTGTCTCCAACTCGCAAGATGAGCGATGAATGCTCGAATGGAAGTTGTGCAAATGAATCGAAGTTGCAAATATAAATTTAAAAATAAATGATTTTCTTATAAAATAAACGAAATGTTTGCCGTGGGATAAATATAATAAACGTATTCAAGTGAAAACAATACACAGGATTCCTTTTGCGACAACAGTTTAAAACATATAAATGAGCACATAAACCACTAAAGTAAGAATTTCTATTTTCTATCGTCTGAAGTCATACCTCCAAACATTATGTAATTGACATTTCTTCTGAGTATATGCCTCAGTGAGCCATGTCAAATTTAATTCTGTATAGCTAATTAAATAAGTTCGCCACCAACGGTATTTGAACCCGGATCCAAAGGGTGTATGAAGGGTTTGTCAATTTGCTATTTTTGCAAGAGTATGTACTTAATATATATTTATTACTTATTGAAATTAATGCATGGGTATATTGTGAAGTAGCAGCATAACAGAACAAAACCGTCACCTTTCATTCAAGGAAAGATGAAAAAGGTTTGCGAGGAAGGCCGGGTGCCATTATATTTGCTCAGAGTGATCTAAAAAACTCAATTCTTATACAGGCATAACACAAAACGCATTTTTGTCGGAGCAATGATCCTTCAGTAAAATGCAAGGCAGCTTTCCTTTAGCGGAATCAGTCAGATACATTTGCAACTAAACATTTTTTTCTTAACTCTATCAGCAAAAGACTTTTACCTACTTCCAATCCTTGTCATTAAAAAGAATGTGCTTCGATTACTCATATGGATAAAGTACCACAGGATTCCCTGCAATTCTCTTATCATTTTCTGTTGTAGTGGCAATTTATTCACCCTTCAGAATAAAACATAATCCATCGCTCATTTTAAATGCTACCTCAGCGGAGCTCCGATTTTCCCATGAAAAATTCACTCCCGGAGAATTCACTTTGGCAGCCCAGTCAACTTCCTCGGGTAACTCGCTGCCCGGTGGCTAAAGAAATGCCTAGCTCCTGCACATAATAAGCAGGGTAGAATCACATGGAATAATAGAGTTTAATGATTGGGTGAAAGAAAGGGATGGAGGATGGCAAGCCGTAGTTAAAGGAGAAAAAATTGGGTGGCCTTCAGTTGACTACTGCGGGTGCAGTGGTTCCAAGGTGTGAGGTTGCCAGGGATACCTCTCCATCAGAAGACGCTTCTCCTCTTTCCCGAGAGAGGACAGAATTATTCCCTTACCTATCTCAGACTGAAAGGCACTGGACTCGGCGGCGGGGTAACAGGAAGTCGAGTTCAACATGGTAACCTTCGCGACCGCAAAATCATACGGATATTTTCATGCACATAACCAAAGTTTTTTATTATGACTCATCACTCCCGCTCGTCAAGTTTATTCGTTACGCATCAGTACTTTAATAGCAGACGCTCTCAGCTTCATTTTTTTAGGATGCATAAAGTTGACCTAAATCAGCATAGTATGCCATTATTTCAAATACAAAAGGATTTTAAGTCCCAATGGTCTCTTGATGGTACCAATGCATTAAGTTTACATGAATTAAGTGTGCGGCAAAAGGGCATGATGCTACCAATTTTCGTATATAAAAGTAAAAGAGAGGTAATATTTCGCTCTCGCCCGGCCACGACTTGAATGTACAGCGAGCATAGGGGATCCTATGCTCAAAGAATTAACCATTAACTTTTAAAAATACAAAAGAAAGCTGTGCGAACCCGTTAAAAACTAGGGAATTAGTTTCTGATGTAAGTTTTCGCGGCTTTGAGATTCGCAATTGGGTAGATTCCGACCGCGCTGCCACTTTGGTGGCGAAGTCACTTCAGCCTGGCCAGAGGACGTCTACAGAACGGAGGGTGAAACGTCGCCATCAAAATGTCAACGCGGACGAAACCCGGAAATCTACCATACGTGGAAATCCGTTTTTTTCCCGAACGATATAGCGGACTTTAATAAATACCAGGCAGCACTTCATTGGAGAGATTCATTTATATTTGCTGCTGTCCTAAAACGGCCGCACGCCAATTGAGCCGACTTGCGCGGTTAGATGTAAATGAATATTGTAATTATCATTCATGAATTCAAGTAATAATGGAAGATCGCTTTCGATGCAGCAAGAGTGTGAGGTTGCCCCGACTACCGCTGCCCCCGTCTACGCAGCCGTCTGTTGTCCCGATGGAGGGCCCTAGTCATCCCCTCCCTTTTCAACGCTACCGCCGCCATGAACACCCCTCCGACCCTAGCAACGGGCCCAAACAATCACTCCCCTATTCTACTCCATCACGGACCATCTTCTCCCTCGCCGCAGGGTGCCTCCCCCAAACAAGCAGATCCTTAAACGGGGGACGTGAAATCTCTCTCCCACGCTCCGCGCAATCGGCCTCCGCCCCCCTCATTAGCTCTCATTGGGACATCGTCGAACGGAGGCAGCGAGAGCCTAAGTGAGTTATGTGCCGTATGATGTGGGTCTCGCGTCGGGTGGGCAGATTGAGGGACTGCGGCTGCTGGTAGGTGAAGGATCATAGACTTTGAATACACTGTAGATAGCGATTTTCAAAGCTGAAGAGCATAGGCGATCGGTGAGAAACCAGCACGAGCATCGCCAAGGGTGGGAAAAAACGCGTAGGGTCGCGTCCTTTTAAAGCACGCGTCGCTCCCTTCTCTCTTTCTCGACCGTTCACTAATCACGCAATCGTTTCTCCTTTCATTCCGAACGATAGCTCTAATGATGGCGAAAAAAGAACCGTATCACGTGATCATTTCTCGTGATGTCTCCAGTGATGGAAATCCCATCCTTTTTACCATCACTCGGCCCATCCCTTTTTCCGCCACTGAATCCATCACTTATACTGTCTTTCAGCCAATCAAAACGCACGACCGCTAACAGCGTTTGTAACGCTACGGTTTTGTTTTTAATGGAATAACAATGGGGTGGTTTCCTATTAGTTTTATAATTGCCTAAATCGAAAGATTAGGGACATTACTCCTGGAGTACGTATTTCATGCATTTATATTTTTAAATGACGATATGTAGTTTTCGCTATTAAATGAAAAGCGAAAATTTTCAAGCGCGCGAAAACATGACGGGTAGGTATGATTGTTGGGAAAATCCCTTGTGACGTCTGGCTGCTGCTGTGAGAGGCCACCTGGGTGCGAGGCTATGAACACCGTTACGATGGAGCCTGCTTGCTGTCGAGCATGGCGGTAGCGTTGAGTACCCTGCTAGCAGGTAGCGCTTGGCTTATATAATGATTATTAATACATTATCGTCTGTCTTCTGTCAAATTAACATAAAATGATCTCAATAATATTTTATTATCTTTTCATAAAATTGTCTGAAGTATATGTCTACAGTTGCGTTTTGTTTTAAAATGAGTAATTTTTAAGGGTGCCATAATAAGAATTAATATATTTAGCTTCCGTAGTAGTGAAAATTTCTTTCCTATTGATAGTTTCTATTATTATTTATGAAACGATTAAAATGTTTTATTTTTCACGTCTTGATAACATGGTTAGAGAAAAACTTCATGTTTTTCACATTGCTAAGCATAAGATTTTACACCGCATAACAAAAAAATTATCAACTTTGATTCTCAAAAGAGAAATCTTGCACCAACTTGCCACCCCACCTCTCCTATTAAGTTATGTGCCCGAGTGTCCAACCACCCGACGCAGTGATTACTAAAATGCGGAAATTTGTTCAGCATTAGTTAAAGTTGAGGATATTTCGCTAAAGATGAGACGACATTACAGTTTTCTACACTTGCATACATTATAAATTCCATATAAGAGTTAGTTTTTGTTTTTTTAATGTGCAAATTACGATTTATATGTTACAGACTCAACGATAGCGCTGGCAAGTCAGAAGCTTGTCTCGGAAAGCGCGCGGCGGCAAGGAAATAGTTTCTTATTCTTGGAGAACCCATATCTTACCGCAATGCACCCGCATTTTGCTAACCACATTCTCCTAGGTCTTTCATAGCTCCCATCAGGTCAAACATTGGAAAGGGCTCAAGAGTGGCGGCGGGCACTACCCTGCCCACCGCGGTAACCCCCATTGTGACCGTAAACCCTACCTCAGTCTTACGATTTTATCTAGAGTTTAAAAAGTTTTCTACTAAAAGCATGGCTGCCCGTTTGTAGAAATGCCGCTAACTGCTTTATTGCCTCGTTATACGAAGGGTTTTTGCCATTTTGAGGACCGCTATCTTCGATACAGGTGATTTCTACGAGGTGGCTCGCACGGGGTTTTCCACAAATGCTTCTTCCCAATTGTTTGAAAAACATTCCTTTCACGATTTTACCGAGCAAATATTGGTCAACTTTTACTAGTAAGTGTCAAAGGATATCAGTGCTTGTGCTACGGAAGCGAGGAACCAAGGTCTATTTTCCCTAGAGCGTGAGATTTCAGCATTGAGGACGAACTACCACTACTGGAGGATTTCTCGCAGCGATAAAAAGGTTCCTATGTCTTCCAAGATAAATATCTCACTGATTTCGTGTGTTGTATTAAGCAGGGTATTATACTCTAATTTCGATTTTCATCTTTGATGATTCAGATTGTTGATATTTCGGGTAAGAAAAATTGAGCGAATGAAAGTAACACGAACAGAAATACATGACGTTATTGATAATGGAAGTGGAATTTCTTTGTCCTCAAAACGTAAATTTGCCGTCCAATATTTTCTCAATAAGTTTAACTGGGAGCAGGAAGTGAAGACGAAGGAAGTAATGCAGAAAGTCATGAACAAATACTTTTTCAATACGTATTTCCAGAAAAGGGACGAATGCAAGAGAACCAGCGACAGGTTTGAAAAAAAACGTCGATGTTGGTTAGAGAAGGATATACCCACCTGACAAGCATAATAATCTCCTTGAGACTCCTTGCACAGTTTGTAACCTATTATTGTTTAACGTATTCGTATTGGCTTTACTTTCCTCCTAGGCGATTTTATATCACTATTGCTATCTAATTCCTGGTTTTTCTGGGTAAAGTAGCAAAGAAAGGCCTAAGAAAGACTTTAAGAGGTCTAGTGATAGGTCTAACAATAAGAGCAGAAAAGTGACTGGTTTGAGAAAGCAACAGCAGCTGAGCTATCGCTAGCCACATCTGTGACACTGCGCTCGCAAGGAATGATGCGGCAGCGAAGATAATTACGGAAATGACCACGACCACCCCCATCCGAGGGAAACAGATATTACAGAAATGGAGGAAAATACCTACAACTCAAAAGAAACTGACGCCAGAAGAAGCTATTTCGCTGATTGTTGATGGCAATTTAACAAAATTTCTATTAAAAATTATTCGTAAGACTGCCAAGATCTGTGGCTATCAGCTTTATCCTAGTTATGAAAGGATTAGACGAAAAAAAATCTTCATACCCAGAGGGGACATCAGTGGAAGAAAAAAATTTAAAGTGGACCTTCAAGGGCTTCTGAACCACACAGCCTCGCGCATCATAGCATCAATGCCAAGATTCAGTGATGACTATGGGGTCAACTTTTCCCTTGAATGCAAATGAAAACTAGTTGTGGAGCTGGTGAACTTATTCTTGACGTTTTCTTATGATTTAAATACTTTTGTTAATATACAATGGTTCGATTATAATTTCGTGTTTTCCATTGAATTTTCAAAATATAAAATGCTTGCGAGGTGATTTCTGATGAGTGTTATATCAGAAAAAATGATGGCACAAAGTTCAACTATTAATTAAGTACTTACTACTTTTGTCTTGAAATGCAGGTTTCGGCTCTCCCATAGAATTTTTTTCATCATGTTCTGTTTTATTGCTTCTTTTCATCGGTGTTAATAAAAATATATTTCAAGCTGTAACTTAAGTAACCATAGCTTTTCGCAAGTGTGATTTTAAAGCAAGCCAGCTGATATACATTGTTACATTTTATTAATAATTAATTACTTATGTCAGTTGAATATATTTCACGAAAGTATATATCAAATGAGAAACCTCTCCATTTTTCGTTTGCCAACCGTTTTCCCTTCCGTTTCGAAAACTGCGAGCGATGATATCTTCATTACGTAAAAAGACTCTACATTTCGTTAAAATAACATCATAAACCACAATTCAATGCTGAAATTTTATTTTTTAATTTTGTTTTATTTCCAAACCACCGAACACAGCTCAAATTGAGCCATTTTATATTGAGTATTCAAAAAGTTTAACAATTATTTACACGAACAACCAAGCCCTGGATCGGGGAATCCTACCCAGGCGAGACTCGAAACCGCGATTTCATGTATGGCAGGCGAGGACATAACCCAGCCGCCACCGAGGTCGGCGGCGTGATGTCGACGAAATGCCTGTTTACATAATGAAGATATCATCGCCAACAATTTCTGAAAAGGTGTAAACTCAAAAGGACCTTCGCATTCACAGGCCTATTTTTTCAGCGCTTAAAGGAGGAACCAGAAGCTGGCTTCTACTATTTTTAATTGGCTCGCCACCACTTAGGTGTCACATATCACCTCCGACTGCGACCCCTGTTCCAGCGACCCGTATCAAATTTATCCTGAGTATCAAATTTCTCCTCGGAGTCGTCGCGGGTGAAGTTGGGAGGGAAGTTGCCATTCCCCCCCCCCTTTTCTCTCCCTCGCGGCGCTTCGGCTTCCGTCTCCATATCCCGGCGCTGCGGCTAGAGCCCTTCGTGAGCCGTTAAATTGGGAAATTCAAACGCTAGGGCGCCCCCTTAAATGCTCTGATTTTTATTTATTCTTAGCCAGTGGGCAGCAGGCAAGTCGAGCAATATCATTTTATGGCGTAAATCTACTACCTCAGTCAACCACGACCGATGCCAATCATAACCATGCGATTACCTTCTGATGTCTATTGCAAGTAGGGATGTGCGAGCACTCGAAAATTCGAGTCGAGTCGAATAGTTGGTACTCGACTCGAGTGTTTCGAGTAGTATTACGAATTGCGAGTGGAGTAGTTTCATTTACAGAGCTGTCGAGGCCAGTACGTCCAGAAATCTGCCGACAGGAAGCGCTATCATGAAACTCATGTAATAATAATGTAATAATATCGTTTTTAAAGTCGGTAAGTCATTCTAATGCCTTGGCCTGAGGATATCAGCTTGCTGCATACACTATAGTTGTCGACGTGGGCGCCGAATACCTTTTCGTCAGCTGCGGCTCGTTCGAACGATCGATTTCCGACCCGGTGGCGTATTCGGAGTAATCGGAGTAGACCGCTGCATCGCTCCTACTTTCTTATGCGATACTTTTGTACCCAACTTGCTTTACTCAAACGTCAAGGGAGTACGTAAAAAATTGTAAAGATTTCTGAAAGAAAGTAAAATATGTAGCTTTAACGTTTTAGAGGACAATGCCGGTTTTTCCCGGTGTTTGACCTCACAAGTGGTGTCATCTTTTAGCCTTTTTGATCGCTGCGTTCGTCCGATGTTAATTTTCGTTTATCCATTTGTTGCGATTAGTTTCTTAACTTAAAAAACAAGAGTTTTGAGGCTGATTAAACGACGTGTGGAAAAATGAGAATTCTTTGGATCTACTAAGCCAAAGCTAAATTCTATAGTTCGTCCACTTAAATTCTATGAAGATTCAACATCTATTACAATCGTTAATATAATTTTTAATAAAACTTCCAAAAGTTCCGAAATATTTCAATTTTTGTAGGAAAGTACTTGTCCAACCACACAAGTGTGTAGCGAAAGGCAATTATCTGCAGGAAGCAGTTCTGTAACATGGAGACGTCAAAACCTGCTGCCTGAGCATGTAGAATAATTGGTTTTTCTGCATGAATATATGAAAGGATCAAATATTACATGATTCATTTACATAGTATGTTATCTTTGATATTGATTTGCAAATACTTCAGGACTGCCCCTAGCAGTTTGGCTAGGTATTACTTAAATTGTCGACATAATACTTGAGGTCAATTCATTTCAATTGTGTCTATGGACCTGTTTAAGACATTAATTTTCATTAAATCAAGTTAAACGCATTAATTTTTTATCATCTCCTAATTCTGACAATAACCATCAACGTTCCTCATAACCTTTACCTTTATGCACATAGAATATAAAATTCGTAATGGGAATGGTAAATGAGAACATATATGTGCATGCATCGTTGTATTGCCTGGTCCAGAAATTATCATATTCGACTCGATACTCGCGGGTAGTTTTCAACTCGACTCGATCTCAAAAAGTGCTACTCGCACATTCCTAATTGCAACCGTTGTAACTACATGATCGTTCAAGACCGATATATACATAAGACCGGTAGATCGTTCACGACCGTTCACGATCGACTTCGGTCGCGAAAGACCAAAAAGATTGAATCGTTCGTCGGGGTGATCCCGTTCGTTAATCATTCGTTTTGCATATGAAGCGACCATATGGATTACGGCGCAGGAAGACTTTATCCGTGACATTTAAAACAATACAATATAAATTTGCGCGATTCGTTAAAAACTCCAACTGGCGTACCAAATGCGTTACGCAGATGTTAAGCGAATTAGACTGAGAGCCGTTGGAGAATCAGAGGCTGCACGCTAGGCTTAGATTGCTTGAGCAATTTAAGATAAGTATCTTTCAAAGCGATCCGGAGAACATCATTGTGGGACCCCACTATATTCCGAGTTCCGACAGAAGCGATACATTAAGAGAGATATCTTGCCGAACGGACAGGTATATGAATTCGTCTTTCCCCGAACAACAAAGGACTTAAATAATTTCTTAGCGAGAACTCCGTAGGAGCAATACCTTTTTTATTTGTTAACTGACCTGTTAGATAAACTCGGTGGGAATATCTTTCAGACCGTAGACTGAAAAATACACTAAACCTACTAAATAAATTCAATAGTACCTAGTGATTCTTCTGACGACGTACGGCATATACTTATTACGAGCGCCAACATACTACGGTAAATCAGATCATACAAATAAAGTAAGAGAGATAGATTATAGAACAGATAGATTCAGAATGTCTTTTTTTTCCACGATCAATTAGAGGTTATGACGGCTGCGTTAGAACTCACAAATAGATTAGATGACTTGTATTGTAGCCTACTAAATTATGTATACCTTAATGCATGTTTCCGAATTTACTTATTATTTCTAACATCATGTTTTGAGTGTTCTAGCTTTATTGGCAGATAACCTTAGTAGTTTTCAAGTTTTGTCTTTGCATGAATGTAATAGTATAAGTTATTTGTTAGTATGCGTAAGGTTTTTTTTGGATCGTATGGTGTACATGTGGGAATCCTATTGCATGCTTAATGCTGGTGATTGATCACCCCCTGCCTAAAACCGTGGAGGTGGCTCGCAGGGTATTATGCAGATGTAGATAGCACCACCCGCCAAATGCCTACTGAGGCGGCATGCAGGATAGTATATAAATGTAGATGAATGGATCACAAAAAAAGATCTCGTGGGCAACTGTCAGTTGCCCACGACCGACCCATTTGTGCTGCTCACCACCTGAGAGGGGACAGTACACGAAGAAAAAGGAGAAAGTACTCACCTGATGAGCTGGAAATGTTGACGAGTCGTTCGGTTGAATGGCATCAGGGCAAGGCCCTATCTCGGGAAGGGTTCACCGAAGACTTTGAACCTCAGGAGTAGTCGCCATTACAGGAGGAACGCAGCACTCACTATACATTAGGAAGCGACCAATAGCAACTACATCTGGTGATTTTCGCGCCTGTTATATACCCCTTCCTTCTCCCCTCGGTAAGTTTTCGTAAGATTTAGGTGAACCACATCCCCCCTAATCTCACGTACGATTATAAATATCTTGACTGGGTCAGAATTTTTTTTAAGAACATAATTTTTTAGCTAATTTCATATAAGACTAGTTAAGGCTGGTATTTAAGAATACTAATAACGCAAAAGAGATCTCAGGCCATCGCAGAGAATTTACTGTTGGGAGAGTTTTCGGTGTTTAAACCTCGGCCAAGGATTGAATGGCTCCAACGTTTCGAATGCCGTAGTCTGCCATATCTTTCAGGGCGATGATGGATGATCAAGGTTCTTAGACTGTAAGGTTGCCTCATTCGTAACTGCGCATGCGCCAGCAGAAGTCCCGTTACGTCACTGTAGACCCTGTATCCCAGCTGATCCTAGCCATTTCATTGTTTGCACGCTAGAAATTCAGAGAGAATAAGTTCCTGAGACCTTGCGCCGCCTTGTGTTTAACGCGAATCTGAACACATTTCCTGCAATTTCACTGGAAATCGTCTTTGTAATCCACAACTCATAATACGAACTTTTTGTGGGTGAAGAGTGCCTTTAATCGTCGGATATGCCAGGCTCCCGTTGTACTGTGGCAACGTGCTCCAACAGCTTGTCGAAAACGAAGAAAGCTGGACGGAATGTCTCATATCACAGGCGGATGCTTAAATTGAAAAATCTTTTTATTGTATATATTAACTAATCGAATCATCGTTCACCTCGTATGCTATGAGTAACATCGTGTGCCAATGGTAAGATATCAGGTAAACAAATTTCTAGTACTAAGTCTGTAAATTTGAGTCCTTTCGTATGCCTTTGAGAGCTATTGATAAATGTTTGAGGCCACGGTTGCGCAAAATCGTTTATTAATTTAGGGACCCTGAGAGCACACGAAAAATTGTAGACGTATACATTTGGGATATTTCTAGTCTACAGGTAACTTTACCGATGGAAGTTACCAGTAGACCATAAATATACGCGATGTACTACTGCCGCAATTGGGATATTTCAAGTCTACTGGTAACTTAACCGATGTAAGATTGTAGACCAAAAATATACGCGTGATGAAAAGTAAAGAAAACATTTGTTATTTCACATAGATATCATGTCATGTATATTCATCATGACAGGTAGATTCCATAGAGTTACGCCTGAAACAGCTAATTATAAATATACGCGATATATAATACACGAAAAATTGAAGGCGTATACATTTGGGATATTTCTAGTCTACAGGTAACTTGACCGATGGAAGGCTGTAGACCAAAAATATACGTCATGTACTACTTATACCGCAATTGGGATATTTCAAGTCTACAGGTAACTTAAATGATGGAAGCTACCTGTAGATGCTTTTCATAGATAACTGCCTAAAAGTTATTTTTCATTATTTTAGAAAGCGTTTTCTTTTGCTCCCTGAATTGGCATTATTGCTTTCCAAAACCCCGCTACATACACGAAAAGAATGCAGAGCAACCGGTTATTTGTTATTTCATAGGAGTTCAGTGTTTTTGTCTGTAATTATAATTAGGTTTAGTGCTTAGGAGATCCTGATAAGGTTCCCCTAAGTATTCGCGATGGGTTTTTAGCATTTTCGGAGGGATAGGAATACCTTCTCCGCATAATTGCCATAAATTCATTTCAGTTGAAAATCACACATATTGCTACAAGGTTAGCAGTATAATATGTATGTTTTTGTAAAAAAAAATTACGCCTACATTTGGTATAACCGTAGAACAAAATTATCATAAATGGGCGACATTTGCCCCTAATGTAGACCAAATATAGACGTCTACATTTGGTATAACCGCAGACCAAAATTATACCATTATAAGTTACCAGTAGACCAAAAAAGGAAGACATTTGCACCTAATGTAGACCGAATGTAGACCTGATGTAGACCAAATGTAGTCGCCTACATTTGGTATACGGCAAACCATTAGGTTTGCTGTATACCAGATGTAGACGTCTACAACTGGTTTACATATGGTATTCTGCAAACTTTGTGCTCTCAGGGGACAGAAAAGTTTTAGCGTGTATAAAAATATATATCATGAATAAAGTGTTAAATCGTAGTTCACATAAAAGAAACTTACGTTAATTTTAATCATAATATTTTCTCTCGAACTAGTAAATTGGTTAAGAATAGCCTTCATAGACTTATAACTGTTGACTTGAGTCAAACCATATAATATTTTTATGAACTCTTTCTCGTTTATATTTACCTACAAACTGTAATGAAGTAGACTCTACCCTCTAATTAGTACTAATTCGACAAATTACCAATGTTCTGTGCTGTGTCTCCAACTTGGACAAAGCAATTATTAAATGTTACCCCAAGCAGAGTTTCTTCAGAAGAATAAAATGTTTGAACAAAAAAATGCAACAAGGAAGAGCAACTTTGTTAGTGCCACTAAAAAGGTTAAAAAAAATGTTCAGTGAATCCTTTTACATAAATTCTTGAATCTTATTATTTATACCCTCTTCAAAATGAACCTTGACGGTGGAGCTAAATTTCTACAACAGACTTATGATCGACCAAATAGCTGATACGTATTAGTCTAAGTTTTTGTTACAGCAATTGTCACTGAAAATTATCAAATTTGTTTCCTGCAGTGCTTTTTGGTGCCATGAAACATTTTTCTTTTAGGTTTTTTGACCAAAGGCTACAGTGGAAACTTTCTGTGGGATTTAAGATAGAGAAGAGTCCTCTGATTCGAAGGCTGTTCTCCACTCAAGCGGGCAACTATGGTGCTGTTTTGATAACGGCAATTGTTGGTGGTTCATTTTCCATTTCTACAAATTATTTTACCGGGGAATTCTTCTTTCTCTCAGCATAATATTGAAGTTAGTTCCGTTTCATCTGTATGATATTTTGCTTAACGTATCACTTTGAATTACTATTACGAATGATTTGAAAATGGTAATAACGGTAAATTTACAACTCTTTTCACACTATATGATTATTTTTTTCCTTCCCATTGAAGTAAAGGATTTCAATGTCCTCTTGCATAATTTTCTTTCTCTTATATATTTTCAAAGCCCGGCGAGGAATGAAAACGAGCATAATTTCTATTTAAAAAGTGGCGGAACTGTAATTTTTTGAAGCAACTAATTCGTTTTTTACGTATTTTCCTCCCAGCCATATTAATCTAAGTTTAAATTATATAGCGGAAGTAGCAAGGAAAACAGTGTTTTGAGAGTTACAGGAAGGAAGTGTGGACACGGAGTTAACTCGCACACCTTCCCATTTCATCACTCCATCAGGAAATAATAGCGTCTGAATACACGAATTTAACTTTTTTTTAAATCTTAACATCATTATTTTCATAAATCGGCATTCATTTTAAAATTCGGCTCATAGTGTTGGATAGAGGGTAACTTCAAGAACTCGCTGCGGTAAGCAATTACGCCCGCGGAAAGGCTAGAATTTGAAATGGCGCTGGAAGTTGGGTCTACAATGACGTCAAGCCAATGGGAGCCCGAGTCGCGAATGAGGCAACCTTTACTCTAAGAACCTTGATGGATGATCACCCTGAAAACGATGGAAACCACGCCCTTAAAACGTAGATGCATATCAAACCATCGACTCGGAAGAAAACCTGAGAAGACTTTCTATTAATAATAATATCTTACAGTAGAATTACCAGGAGGGAATCGAACAACGAAATACTTAAGTGTTTCTTCCGATTTTACAATGTTTACGATTAAAAAAGAATACGTCATATCTGCCTAGTTATGAGAGCCCAACCTCCCCCACGTTAGATTCGTTGAGAAAATGCTCAACCCCCGAAACGCCTCGAGATTAAATGGACTTGCTTAAAACTTGTGTGGCTATCCAAAATTTCCTACAACACTTCACGGTTCACACGCTTCTTCCAAATGAGGATTTCCGAAGACACCACCAATACGTACACTAGCGCGACAATTCTTCACAATGCCCAAATGTTAAAATTGCACCTCGAACACCAAGACGTTCTATATGCACCTCAGCACTAACGGCAGGGAACTGAAGCCGATATGCCACCTGCAGTATCTTAGGATATGACGCCAAGCAGATTTTTCGATTTTTCTTGGAGGCTTTCTAATAGGATGTATTGTCACTCAATATAATCAAAGGATCGCATTTGACGCCATTCGACTCAATGCCAAACGTCTGGTGCCATTTTCGCGTGACGACCTCACCACAGCAAACCTTTCGCAGGCGAACTTGAAAGATGCTTTGTAAGTTTTACGATGGTATGATTACTGAATGATATTTCTTACGTAATAGGTCATCTAACTTTTTCGTAAAGGAAAGCTACAGATCTTTTGAAAAAAATTATCGTGACTACATCAAGTACCTGCGCAGTAATCCACACGACCAATGGCTGAATGCATTCGAATTTATCGAGCTCTTACGAGAAAAAAATCCAAGTGGCCAGGAGTGATCCTAAATATAAGCTAGTGCTACGAACTGGAGACAGTTCTCCGGTGGTTGAATCGTTGAATGGTCTCAAGGCGCTATCTCCGGATGCCTCCGATACCACTGACTGAGGCAAGAGGGGACTTGGGAACGGGGGTAATCGGAGGTTACGGAGGTTTTCAGTGGGTACAAAGGCGAGTCAAACATGAATGCCTGCCTCAGTACCCAAAATCGCGCTTTTGTATGGGCGAGCCATGTTTCCAGCGAGCTTTGTGCTGACTTAAATTACTTTTACGCGCACATCTTCGTATGTATTCCAAAATATTAAAATAAATATTAACATGCAAGAATTAATTTTTCTAAAAGTTTCCAAAATTCACCATTTATACATACAAAAATTACAACAAAATTAGGCTCTCATTCTTTAGTTTTTTCGACAAATTAAGTTTATTTCTATAACATTTCCTTCTTATTCTATTTCGGCCTAAACACACACAGGCATAGGAAAATAACGCATACCTACATAGACATATTCAAAAATGATGTCATGTACTTTTTATGTAGTAAAGTTTGTTTTTTGTTGCTAAGTAACATTATAATATTTATGTTTTTCAATATAACATCAATTTTGATTAATTAGATTACAATACAAGGGTTTTGCTTAAACCATCTGCGTCCATTTTTTAATATATTTTTGTGTATGTTTGCGTATATTAACCCTTTCTTTCGATAATCTTTTCGATAGATTATATTCTCTATAAAAATGTTCGGCAACTTGTTCAATATTTTATTTTATAATTTTTGCACTCTAAAATTAATCTTGAACACTTGATCACTTTTGTATGTATTGCGCCTCTCATCTTTTTTAATAATAAGCCTTGAGAATTGAAATTAAATTTCCGAAACTACGGAAAAAATGTTGGAAATAAATGACGTACACCTTAAAGAGTTTATATTTAGATATAAATGAACGCCCAAGAATTAAATAAATATAGTTTAAGTACCTATCGTGTGATTCAGGCAAGAACGATTTACAACCATTTACATACAAAACATTACGTTAAGGCACGGTATTATTATTTACGGTTCCTACATTTAGTCACGGAAATCTTGTTTTCTCATGCATCCCTTTGCTTGAAGGAGAAAATTAATGGTGTGATTCAGGATTTAGTTTTGAATTTTGCAGTCATGATGAAACTTCAACTTTTCTATCGCAGTTGGGGCCCTTAGTGCCTCAGTAGCTATGCGTGTAACTCACTCCACCTGGAGAGGAGAGCGATTATTCAGAGTCAAGCAGGATCAAAGGTTCGTCGCTGTCTTCATGAATGATTTCCTTCGATGAGCCTACGAGCGTGGCATTAAATTCTAAATGGTAATATAGGTGATCGATTGAACAACGCGGCACTATGTCGTAATACAACGGCGATTACTAACACGTAGTGACTCATGACTAGTCGATAAAATATGAGCCTCATTGTGTGGAAAACTGCTGATTGTAAATGCCAAGATATAATTATATATCCGAAGAATTCGCGCGAAAAACAGTGAACAAGCGTTGAATAAATTTACCAACTTTGAGGTACTAAACCGGACTTAATTAATTCCAGACAAACATGCAGTAATGAAATCGTCACTCATATGCTAAGTCTTGGAGAAACGAATGTAATGCGTAGAAATCATGTTAAAAATTCCATTACTCATCCATCTGCTTACTGTTTACAGCATCGCATGACAGTACAAGCGGAGGACGAATGATTTACGTTCGTATTTCACTCGCAGAAGGGACGCCGCCCACTTTGGTTTCTCTACCCATGCATACACTTCATACAATTAAATTAACGAACAAATACTTTATCATATGAATACCAGCATATACTTATACATACAACTATACAGATATATATATATATAAAATTATTAGAAAAAAACACCTTCCCTCAGAACTAGGAAACAAAAATTGTCTAAAAGCATATTATTAGTGACATGTATACGAATAATATCTGTATTGATTCCGATAAAAAGGATTAGACAATTGCGGAGGTTTCACTTCAGATATCTAAAACATTAACTTCCGAGATGTCTATAGTATGCCGTCAATGCCTTTTCTTGCGCTTTATTTTTATTGTCGATGGTACACAATACTTGTAAAAATTAGTATTTTTGTCGAAAATTAAAACGTAGTAATGGTTTGCTAGCTCAATATATGTTAGCGGAAAATTTGTTCAGAAGCGTTTATGAATAAATTTGCCAGCGCGCTGCACCACTGATGATTGTTAATAGTGGTGAAACGGCTAGTATTTTGCGATGTGTATGCGGCTGTATTACTTAATTGAAACTAGTAGTTTTGAAGATTGCTATTATTTTGTGATAAAAATTCAGTCTCCCTTCACAGTCAAAGGTTATCTCTGCTAATTTTTCTGGATAGCAATTTTTTGGTCTATTTTATAACCTATAGGGCAATCTATTTTATAGCCTTAGAAATCTATTAAATTAGCTTGGGGCTATTGAAGATCATCTCACGAATATAATAAAAATGCATAATGTCCACCTTTTTTCCATTTTTCATTACTAATCTATTTATAAATAACTGTCGTCGTCGTCATTTTTATCACTAGTTTTATTTTCATCGTTATTTTATCCTGTTTTTTATGGCTTAGTTTCAATTCCATGTTTTGTAAATAATGCTTCTGAAATAAGAAACGTGTAGGCGAAATAGAGGACTCAATAAGTTATCAATGGGGCTCCATTAAGGACGATAATTTATCCGTCTCAATAAATTATGGCAGTGTTTTAGATAATTCCTCCGGCAGTTCAACGTCGTGTTGCTCCAAAGATATGCAGCATGCATTCCTTGGCTTCTCGCTTCAGAGGCTACTATTTCACTCTAATTGGTAAGGCAAATATACGAGGTAGGGAATCCGATTGGATGATTGTTGATGTGGGTTTCTAGAGTGGGAAAAATGCTGCCTTTGGAGTTTGACAGGCATGGGATTACAGGAGAGCGGAGGCAGGGCCGAGTTCAAATTATAGTCCATAGAGACAGGAGCGTTTCTCACTACCTGTTAAACATAGCTTCGCTTCGGAGCGGAGGTCTAGTAGCGTGTGCAAAGTAGCCTTGTGTCGTGTGTGGCCCACTTTGACGAGCGGGAGTGTTTTGCTACTTTGTAGCAGCGATGGGGCGATTGTGGAATGCTGCTGACGCACAGTAAGGACTCACACTTCCCGCTCCACCGCACAGTGGTCCCAATTGCGAATCTAGCGGGACAAATTTATTTTTCCCAAAAAACTTAGAGCTTTTGTCGTGAAAACATTTAGAATTGCCTAATTATAGACAAAAACACAAAATAACACTATCATAGGTCTTTTCAAGGTGGTTTTTATGAAAAAAATTAAAATTTTATTTATAAAAAAATTTCGTTTTATTCAACACTTAGAAAAATATGCAGAAAATCATTTTAAAAATCTATAGTAATGCGCTATTCTTAATTTAATGAACTGATTACTTTAAAAATATACTCCTAAACACTGGAGATACACATAAAATCGTTTTTCACCGCATGTGAACTGCGGAATATTAGTCACCTTCATCATTATTACTCTCCCAACTACCTTCATCTCCGAAATTTACCGACTCCACGTCCTCCATCTCTTCAACATTACTCATTTCATTAGGAACAGGTAACATTGGTTCCCTGAGAAGCTGTCTGACATCCATCGAGAGGGAATAACAATGCCTTGGGTGCAGCGTACTAATATTGGAAACATAAGGATCAGATGTGACTAATAGTAGGTTAAAAACATCTCTAATTTGTCCTTTCTTGATTATTTTTGCGCGTGATTTTCTTTGAATTTACGAATATGCTTGCTTCTTGGGCCTCTTCGGAAAGCATTCCAATGTGAACTAATGCAATGCAATGGGGGTAATAAATCACTTTTGTCTCATGAATTATATTTCATGTACCGTGAAAGGCATATAATACCATGAGTATGACGCATGTATATTTTTTCTGTTTTTTGAGCATACTTCTCAAATACACTTGTAATTATGGAGAAACCACAGGAAAGTGCGCTATGAATTGCTCCAAACCACTGAAATAATTCCACCCCTACTCCATTAATGCCTGATGAAATTTCAGGATTCTTTTAATGTCAAAATTCTGATACTATGTACAATTTCTTCCCGTTTATTTCGATGACCAAGGGCATCAGTAGAGAGATCTGCGCCTCTATCTTTTGCACTCCTTTCACAGTTATCTCCTAACTTTGATCTTCCAGAAATAATTTAATGGGTCTACAATACCTGATCGAAGATGGCCTAGTATTCTGCAATAAGATGTTGTTTTTATCATTTGATTTTAGCTGACATAGAAATGGAAAACATATAGGAATCGTCCACTGGACGTAATTCCTTCCGAAATACAAATCTTTGCTTATATTGCTGGTGCCCGTCACTCCCATTTTAACGCCATTTAAATATCATCGTTAGTTTGAATTCATTACCAGACCGAAGGAAATCGGCGACAACATCTCTCTGAGCCAAAATAGTGTTATTCACGAGAGCCAGTAATTTGACCTCGGCGGAAGTATCAGTAATGGTCAGTTCTTGTGATGGGGGATAGCAAGACAACTTTGAGTTCAAATTTATCTTGTATGAGGGATAAATATCGCACCGTCTCTGGTTGGCCTCTCTTCTGATGTTTACGCACTGTTGCTTGGCAGGTTTTTTCCCTGGAAAAGGACAAAGCTTCTGATGATGAATATGGTATTTGAATCAAAGGTGAAGACAATTAAGCCTTCCTATAGTTGGTAGCTCTCTTTGGTATGTTTTCAGTTATGTCTTTTATAATTGCAGCCGCATATTTTTTCCCAGAGCTTGGCAATGAAATCTGGCTTGCAAAACAAGGTTCTATTTTCGATATATCCTTCAAAAGAGACTGTTCACATCTACCAAAATCTGTCGTATTTTCTGGAGCACTGTTTTTACTTTTTATCAAAATTACTTTAAAATAGCATCACAATTTTCCTGATGTCCTTTGAGGTATCTTCATTACGACTTTCAAATCCTAATTTATGTTCTACGCATTTAATAAATCATCTATAGTCTTTTTTCCCTCAGCAATTATAACAATTCCATGCGTTTTACCGCCGGTACCTTGAATCGCTCTGAATGCGACATGATTTTCCCTATCGATATAAAAATGTAAACAATTGTAAGCCATGTAATAACTATACCATAAATATTAATAAAAATTTATACAGTACAAAACTGCAATAGTTAAAATTACAAATATTTCTTCTCTATAATAGCGTAATTTATCCCGATATTCCAGGCGTCGTCCGAGGAAATGCCCCCAGTCCCGCGTCTCAACGGTTCTCGTTTGTTAACTTCATGGAACAAAAAGGGCATTATTGTCAAAAAGCGCAGGTAGGCGCAAAATGTGATTAAAGTATCTATAACTATAAGGACGTTTCCACATGCCTTTGAAGGTTTCGCAATCCTACCTCGACATATATTTTTTATAAGTCAATTTAAACAATTGAAGTCGATAAAAAACGAGGTTTTAAAGACTGAGAGATTGCCATTTGAAATCTAGTATTTTAAAGCAATTATATTTGAAGAAAAATCACTCTAAATAATGCTATATACCGATGGCTATAAGATCCCGTTAGAAATTGTCGTTCCTTGCGTTATTGCTATCTAGCAGGTACGTGTTAATGCTAGCGAGTCAGCCACCGTCTGGGTGTAGGCGGATGGTCAATCTCAATGCGTGACTTTGCAGCTGCATAACATTGTTATAACTTATATAAACGTTGGAAAAGTTACCAATCATGATGAAGCATTTAATTGCGGATATCGCGACACCTACGGCGACTTTATTTTTAAAAGTTGCAAAATTGACTTTTGTCCCGCTAGATTAGCAATTGGGACCACTGTGCACCGGTCTTTTTTGGTGACGGATGAATAGCGCCAAACTAAATCGGCATCTACACACTGCACAATAGAAAAAGTATAAACATGTACTCCCTACCCCGCAAGCAGCCTCGATAGGCGAGTGGTAATAGTGGTAACTAGCCATAAACATAAAAAAAGATATGTGCATGCGAATTTCCGTGCAGCTTTATTCAAGTCCTTTATTGTTCGATAGGTAATATCCCTAGTAGCACCGAAAGAGTTATATCTGTACATTTCTAAGATTTCGAAATAGATCGGTGTACAGATTTGCAAATCTGTATATAATACATATTTTATACATGTCTGATGATCCATGGTCCTTGATGTATACCAGAATCTTTAAAATATACAATTAATATCCTTACGGCGTAACCAAGGATCATCACACATGTATAACATATGTATAATATACAGATTTACGACGAGTTATACGTATTTAATCTATATAAATTCCATATTGTGGCAGCAGATATAATACGTATAATATCTAGATATTATCTGCATGATAGAGGACATTTGAATGTATTTTATACAGATATGATGTGTATACTGTGTATACTATGATACGTATTAAATCTAGATATATTCCTTTTGGTGCTACTAGGGATGTCAGCAGTGAGCAATATTTATACAAAAAGAAGATAGGATAGAGGTTGAAACAAAGAGACAGACACATAAACTTATGACGATGGCACAGCAGTGGCGTGGAGATGGACTGATGGCCGAAAACCTATGTAAAATTTTCACCTCGACCGGAAATCGCACCACGAACCATCTGTTTCTCGTGCAGATACTCACACCTCCAAGTCATCGAGATTGCTTCTATAACCAATGTTTTCGTTGGGGGGTTAACGCAAGCCAATTCTCTCTCTCTCTGCATGGCTCTGGGCATGGTTCCCGCCACACCAGGGAAGAATTACACACGAAAGAGAAAATTAAATTAAAGATATACACAATAGTACATCACACGCAACCACTTAAAAATAAAAGCGTCACTTCATGGATTATTCATCGAACGCCGAAATTCAGGAATCATAGCAAATTGTACTCGCGACACTCACGCTGATTTTACTGCAACTCCGAGATGTGTGTATGGTGGAGAGAGAGAGAGAGGACGCGAAGGAACGTGCTTCATTTTCCCTCGTCCTGAGTTAGACCTGAGAAAAGTTTGCCATAAGATAAGAAAAAGATTTCCTCGTGGATAGACAGCGGTGACAGTAACTTTTTTCTGCATACTTTTTTTCCTCCACGCTGCATACGTGTGAGTTTTCCTCGACAGCGCGAGTCATCGTGAAAAGGCTTACGCTGGGGAGACTCACCGTGGCGTGCACTAAGGAAAGGGGATTAGGACAGAAAATCAAGGCTATACCGACACGTGCTCTTGATTATAAGAAAGGAATAACTCACAACAACGACGGCATCGTTTCATGCAGACTAGAATGTTTCTTTTCCTGACGCCCTAGAGCTAATAACTATTAATATTACCATTTAGACAACATTCAAGCGACAGGAAAAAGATTCGAATCATCTCCTTTATGGAATTATTCTCCTACGATTTATGAAAACTGAGTGCTGTAAAATTGATAGTAAACTCACAATTGGCCACGTCAATATAATCTGAAAATTCCGCTTTTTAAAGGAGTGTAGAACAGCCTTAACCGCGATCGATAAATGCGTTTTACACTTGGTGATCCGTAAACGAGGCTGACTCGAGACTTGACCGATTGTCTTAGGTCTTAGAGCAGAAGGAATCACAATTGCTATTTTAAAAGGAGAAAAACATCAATTTAATTTTTAAAATACGTAAATAAGTCATGAAGGTCAGAAAAGAGCGTATAGTACTATAATGTACTCTTGGAACCGCAGAAGTAAGTTTATTTAAATAGTATTTTTGTAAAGTAAAATCCGTTTAACTCAGAAACATTGAATAGGACCTTAAACACTTAAATTATGCTGCGTTTTCCATTTATTTAATTTTTATCATTTCACAATTTTTGTCACCAGTGTTTTGTGGGTCAACCGTTTTCATTGTTAGTAAAAGTTAATGTATTCAATTAAATGCCGGTCGAATAATGGTAAAACAATTATTTGCAATCAGTTACAATTTCTTTTGTCTGTTACTTTCATTGGAAAACTGTTTGATAACCACTACAAATCATAGATTTCCATCGCTAAAATATCGGTTTTAGCGTAAGATTTGGAAAGTTTCATTTACGTGTGTTTATTACTGGAAATTCTCGAGATGATCGTTAGTATATAATAATTGAATGCTTCGTTTTATTTTGATGTGTGTTGGATGAAGGAAAATAAGTATCGCAAAACGTCAGCAAGAGGATAAATTGATTTCTTTAACAGTGATTTTTATCTCAAAATATAAAACAAGGTATTTCAACACAAGAAAATTTTTCATACAATCACATCGATTATATTTATCAACCATCTTTTTCTTAGAAATAAAATCTGTGTGAATTGGGGCGGAGTGGTGCGTGATTGAAGCAGCCAAGCATTATGATTCAGCATATCATGTAAGTACCTACCATTAAATAAGATGAGGAGATTTAAGCCGATTATGCATTTATTCACATTTATATATAAGGGCACTTGAAGTTTTCAGTTCACTCAACAGATTTTTATTAAGTGATGTCAACCAAAAAATTTCAGAAATTGAGATATGATTTTTGGAAATAAAATATATCGAAATAAAATGCATGTAATAAATATTAGCTTTAAAATTCGAAAAATAAGGTTGAATAAATGTTAATATTTTACAATTCATGCCATACCTACTCGTGATGATTTCTTAAAGTTTTTTTTCAATGCATCAAATGTTTCATTCCTCTTAACACGATTCATTTATGATGCGTGCGAAGACGTTGACATATTTTTTTCTTAGAGATTCGTCACTTTTTTTAGCCATGGAATAAAATCTGCGTGATCGGGCGAGGAGACGCAGACGTGCCTTCAGCGCCGCCAGCGGCGAGGGATTGAGATCACGACGACGTGCGGGATCGCCTCTGCCGATAATACAATCAATCAATCAATCGCGAATCCGCATTGGAGCGGAAAGAGTGCGAGGTGAAAAAGCGCGGCCGCCCCGCGTTCGATCCCCGCCCGAGGCCCGACTCAGGATGAGGGCGTACGTGGCCATCCACTGCAACTGCGACCTTCAACTCAAGAGCGAGCGCCAATCTCAAGGCTTTCTGTGTGTGCCACCCATGCACTCCTCGGGGAAAAAAATCGGTATGAGGAAAGAAAGTGATGATGGGAAAGGTGTAGGATTCTGAGAAGAAAGGAAACATTGAGCCAGCCGAGAAATGTGCGGTTCATGATCGTCATCTGTTCCTACCACTGCATTCAATGGCGTAATTTATACGGTATATTTCTTTTGTTCTTGACCCCTTGTTCATATTTAAATATGAACTTTTGACATTTAGATCCATTTATATAAAAAAAACATATTTTCCGATCTAAAGGAAATCATTTTATATTTTCAAGTATTATTATATGGAAAGAAGAGGGTTACAATGAATATGGAGATGCTCAAGTATTAAATATTAATTTTAAAGTGCAAAAAATATCCGCTAAATCATTTTAACGAGTAAAATTAAGAGTAAATGTAGAATTGTAACAAAGAAATTTAAAGATAATTGTAAAATTCTTTATTGCATATCGAGGGGAAAATTGCTATTTTGTCAGCTGTATAATTAAATTTCTGCAGTTTTTCATTTGATCATCCACAAGAACAGGGGCGCCGACTTAGAAAAAATATTGGGGGGGGGCCGAACCAGAGATCTTGCCCCGGGAAATTTTAAAAGCATTGATTTTTAAGTTTTTTAAGCATTTTAGAAGAGTTATATGATCAACATTAGAACCCTGATAACTTTAATCTCGATATCTGGACACTCCGGGGAAAATCGACAAGCCTGACACATTTCTTTCTCACACGCATAACGAATTTTTGAGGGGGCTCGGGCCCCCTCAAGCCCCATGGAGTTGGCGCCTATGCACAAGAAATGTATCTAAATATAGTTTCCATTTTGAGGGGAGCAATAATGACTTAATTATGTGCAACATAATGCTCATAAACGTTGAAAGAAAAATTGCTAACAAGTGCTTGTAGGTAGTTATTTCCTCTATTAACTAAGTTTTCTGATATTTTCGTTATTTTAAGACTTTCATAAAATATAAGCGCACTTTTTTATCCAAATCAGGATAAAAAATTTGCTTATGTTAGGATGAATATCTGATTGTGTTCAAGAAACACAGAAATAAATTTCATTTGCTTTCCCCTATGCGTCTTTGCATTAGATTGAGTGGTTACAGAGCGCAACACATAGTCAGCTACCTCGATGGCTTTGCGAGGGCTCTTGTCAATTGCACCTGCAGTGAACAGGAAAGGAACTCACACGCCTGAAGAGAATAGGAAATGCGATGAAGCGTTGATTTTTGGAGGTGGGTGTTCCTGTGACCTTCAAGCGCGAATATTTCCTTGTTTGAAGGATGAGAGAGGAAGGGTAGGAGGAGGATGACACGATGAGTGGGCAGATGGGGGGCTGCAATAATGAAGAAAAACAGTAGGCATAGTGACGCGACAAGACGCGGAGAGAGTCGTGCAGCGAGATGGCGATGATTATAGCGTCTGACGAAAGAGGGGTCAAATGAGACGAAGGGGTGCCGTTTTTCTCTCTATACCCCGCATTATAAAGAGGCGTCCTCGACCCTTAAGCACATAAGGCGATGACACCACGCACTCCTACCGTGCGGGTCGCTGTGTCTCGGCTACCACTCTCCCTTCCTCGCATTGGGCTCCCGTGGTTCGTTTTAATCTACACTCCGCCGAATCATTCCTTCCCTTAATTAATCAGCGCACAGTGGTCTGAAATCGGAAAAAAGCTGGACAAAAGTCCAAAATTGCGTTTTTTGAGGTAGAGACTTGAAACTTGGCGTATATACTCACAAATAGTTGGTGATCACGGTATAATAAGTTATTTCTCCTATATCTAATCCGTTACTGAGATACAGGGGATCAAACATGACCAAATTTCCAAAAACACGCCCGATCTCGTTTTTCTCCGAAAAACTTCGGAGTTAAACTGCTGGTAGAGTTTTTGAAGGATTTTAATGCAGTAAAAAACGTTATATTCCAAAAATATGGTACTTTATCTACATTTTCCATTATTTTTTAACTTTTTGGTTAGTATTGGTGCAGTATAATGTCGCAAAATGGCGGACCCTTTTTTCTGGCCAAATTTGACATAAAGTAGACAATATCTTTAGTTTAAGAAAACACATATCTCCAATTTTTCCTCAGAGTATTTAATAGACATCATTTAAGAGAATGGAGCAAAAATCTTTGAAAAAAGCAGCGGTTCTATCTGAACGAGCTGATGATCCGAAACTTTAATGATGCCACCAGCATATGAAATGTGTTTGGCAGCTTTCGAGTTTTTTATTTGACATCACGACTGAATATTTTTAATGAAGAGGCTTTCGCCATTACCCACCTTTCTCTTCCATCAACCGAATAGCACCAATGTACAAACTGCCATTTCGGGTCTGAACGAACATTTTGTACAATGTGCTTGGTTTGCCGGAGATCGCGAAATATCGAGGCATCTGGCAACAGGGCAAACTCGCGGCCAATCGGAACGCTTGGCTAAAAGTTTCTGCTGTTTTTTAAAATTGTACTTTTTCGATCGAAACATCATAAGTAATTTGGGTTCTCATTGTCATCAGCTATCCAGGCTAAAATTTCGGGACACAATTTTTCTCAACCTTGTTCACACCTATCTTACATCTCACTATGAGGAAATTCAAAAACAATTAATAGTCGCAATTGATCAACTGGGAAAGGAGGAAAGTTTGGGTTAAGAGGAAAATATTATACAAATATACATATGAAACGAAAAAAATAATATCAAGCACACAAAGATAACAACCAAGCAATGCTTTCTCAGATCATTTTGGAAACAATCAATCCTATTGAAATATGCAAATTAAAATTATTGTTATATTTCCACTTACATGATAGAATTCTTTAAAGACAGACAGACAATCCCAACGAGTTCCAGAGATTAGAACCAGAGATGGCGAATGATTTTCGGCATTCATTAGTCTAAGGCATAGGGTGTAAGTGTGGCAGTTTATGAGGTTCTACGGAATGGGAGGAGAGCAACTTCTCGCCTTGGGCGTCTCCTGCGAGTGTAGCCGAGACCAATTGGAGATCGCAGAGTCCACAAAAACACCCTCGCTCAAAGAGGATTGCCTCCACATCATCTCCCCACATCCGGCTCTATGGCGACGGGGGTGGACTGCGGGAGAGGAGGCGTAGGCGGAGCAGTAGAATCACACTTCTTACATCGCAGCGACCCTCGCCCTTCACATCATGCGAGGAGAACAGATCCTCTTTGCAGTTTGCGGCTGGCCACGATTGCAGTTCGTGATGCAAACGGCTCACAGTGGTCCAGAAAACTGAAAACTGCCCCACGGCACCTTAACTATCCCAGCCAAATTAAAGAAGTTATAGGTTTTAGAGTTCGCTGATTATGAAGTTGACCTCGGAATTTAAAACAATCGAAATTATTTGCGAACCTCACAATTCTGAAAATGTGTTTCAGGATTCCCAATACGTTTTCACCGAGAAAGGCCAACCAATATATGCCCAGAAGATACTTGTTGCGCTAACAAATGAAAATTGATGAATATGAAGAACGATTTTCAAAGCACTGAAGGAACAAGTGACTTTGTACGCAGTCACGCGCACGGGTGCAAAGTTAAATACACCAAAGGATGAAGTTCGCCATGAAAAAATATTTGACTCAGCTGGGATTCGAACCCAGATCTCCCGATTGCCGGTCAGGTGTGCTACCAGTTACACCACCAAGCCATCTTCTCAGAGCGAACTTCGGGATGGGTTTTACCGAAGAAGATGTTGACGTCACAAGTCCACACTGTGGCACATGTGGCGAGGGTCGTGCTTACTAAGCCATTGTCGGGGAGAAAAACCCTTATTTTCCGCTGGTCTGCGGCAACGATTTTCAAAGCACTGAAGGAACAAGTGACTTTGTACGCAGTCACGCGCACGGGTGCAAAGTAAAATTTGCAAAGGTGCAAATTTTGGTGTATTTAACTTTGCACCCGTGCGCGTGACTGCGTACAAAGTCACTTGTTCCTTCAGTGCTTTGAAAATCGTTGCCGCAGACCAGCGGAAAATAAGGGTTTTTCTCCCCGACAGTGGCTTAGTAAGCACGACCCTCGCCACATGTGCCACAGTGTGGACTTGTGACGTCAACATCTTCTTCGGTAAAACCCATCCCGAAGTTCGCTCTGAGAAGATGGCTTGGTGGTGTAACTGGTAGCACACCTGACCGGCAATCGGGAGATCTGGGTTCGAATCCCAGCTGAGTCAAATATTTTTTCATGGCGAACTTCATCCTTTGGTGTATTTAATGAAGAACGATGTTTATGATTTCGTGAAAAGGAAATATAAGCTATGTTCTACTAAAGTTACGTGTAATGGCTAAACACAAGGTATAGGATAGGCAGGAGGAGGATTGGAGGTTGCCTCTTCATTTGTCAAGCATAACTCTGCTAACTTCTTCTGCAATCTTGGTAACCTAGTAGGCTTCACTTAAAAAATAAAACTGAGCAAATAATATTACAGTAGTTCAAAGCATTTTTCTTAATCACCAAGTTGATATTTTAACTAAATAGGGGAATTTTATAATAGATTTAAAATTAAATAAACAACACACTTTCTTATCAAAACAAAAAAAATTACCCTGTATTGGCATAAGTTAAATTTTTGGCGTACAAAAGACTACATGGTCAGAAGAAAAAACGTGGTGCACATCAATTTCATCATCTTAAATCAATTTATTTCTATGTAAATATTTATTACAATACTATCTTAAATATATGATGAATAGTATATATCACTCCAATTTTTGTTATGAATAATTTCTCTGTTGTCTGCCAAATTTTATCCTGGGAACTCGAGCCACGGCAGAGTGGTAAATGTTCTTCTTTATAGTTCGAATGGAAACGCATTTTTAAAATTATTTATTAAATTTAATTAAATGATTCATGAAATCGTTTTAGGCTTTAAATGGTGGAAATGCGAAATATCCACGATAAAATGTAAACAGCAAATGGTGATTTCCACACACTAATATATAACTCCACTGCCGATTATGGCTTCCACACTCTACATCATTTTCATTGTAAAAAATAGAACCATGAAAATAACAGAATGTCGAAACCATGGTCGGAATTGGAGTTTTATATTGAATTGGAAATTAGCATTTATAGTTTATATTTTATTGCAATAATGATTTCAAACTCTATCACATTCAATGACTGAAAAATAAATGTGAAAGAGATTATTCGCTCCACTCCAAGGACTTTATATCACGCGAAAATCTAGTCTTCCCATCACACTCAAAGTTCCTACCGAATGATTTCGATTCGCACATGGAGGACGAGACTGTAATTCCAGATGAGCAGATCGTCCCTCCTCCCACCATCCATTGACACTCCCTTCTCCTATCCCTCCACCTCTCCCTCCCCCAGCCCTCTCGGCACCAGGGGGCTGACTCGCGGGCGTGCGGGAATGCCCCAATAATGGATTACACAGGTTGAGACCCGGCAAGTGCCCAGGGCCTAAACCTGTTTAATTCATTTGTGCTGATCGTCCCTTAAACCCGAGTATCGTGGGATAGAACGTATCTATAATTCAAGATAACATGTACTTAGCACTTTGTCTCAGGAAAATTTGGAGAAATTCCTACATTTTGAAAGACTGATCACTTTAACCCATTCTAACCGAGAGCTGCTTTTGTGAGAAATCAAATTTGAAGGTTTTTCATTTGGAAAACTTGAAAGTTTTGCACTCAATCATTATTATAGTTACTGATAAACATTTTCTCTTTAAAATTTAAGCCACAAAATAATACGTAGTTAAGATAATTCCTAATAAATCGCTGAAAATTTATACATTTTGGATGTTGCTTAGAAGCAACATTGGGTTAACGGTAGACAAGAACACAACTGCAAGCATCTAAGTCAAGTAGAGTTTTGTTAGTCAATTCATTCATTCATAATTCGCGACTTAAAATAGGCTCACTTCACCCGCGAATCCAGCCTTCCAATCACCATCAAAAGCGTAATAAAGATACGGTACGATATTTGGAAGATGCGACCGACAGTTGAGGTTATTTGTTCCATGAGGAAAGGCAGGCGAGGAAGGATGAAAGGAAACCCATCGTCAGAAGCAGCATGCTCTTAACGAAAGTCGCCAAAGAGACTTCGACAAAGAGACAAAGACGTCCTATGCGACGGACGGGGGTGTTGCGCTTGAAATTCCCCCCACACATCACCCAAACATGAATCGAAAATTCTCTAACAATGCTCTTTCACCGCCGGGATTCGAAGCCGAGCCCACGGATTGGGAGGCCAACACTCCCTGCCACCACACCAACCCGATCCCCATTTTAATATAGTGATTCCGATTGTTATATGTTGCACGAGACTAGAATTCTTGGTTGGTGGTGGAAGTGGTATCCTTCATCAAAGAAAACGAAAGGCATTGATTGCTATTCGTTAGCCACCATTACTGTATTCATAATATACAAATTATTTAGTTTTAGAAACATCGGTTTAGACGAATGGCAATTGTCAATTTTAACCTCATTTGAAAAAGGCCAGATTGGCGCCCATGCGATGCCACTCCCCGTAACGTCACAGGGACCTAGTTTCTATACGAGTAGATAGGAGTTGTACATCGTCTGATATTACCAATGCATGCATGAGGCACAGAGCTCAGGGAACATCTCTTAATAATCACATATTAAAACTGGCTAAGGTCGGAAATTTTTCTTCGTTTGATAGGGTACTAATAATCCTTATTCAAGCCAAGCGCTACCAGCTAGCATTGTACTCTGCTACCTGCTAGCATCCTGCGTCGTATCAGCGCTCAAAGCCTCGCCCCAAGGTCACCTCACATGCAGCAGCGGGAACCAGAACGACGTCACACAGAGTTTTCCCAGCATTCATACTCAGCCGTCGCGTTTTCGCGCGCTTGAAAATTTTCACTTATCATTTAATCGCGAAAAATAGATATCGTCATTTAAAAATCTAAAAGCGTAAAATACGTACTCCAGGAGTAATAATCTTACGATTTAGGCATTAAAAAATAATAGGAAACCACCCTATTATCGATATTTCCCCCCCTCATACCTTCCGCCAACTCCCCCTCCCTTCCCCTATCTTTTGACCTCCCCCTACCCCACCGGTCTCCCCCTCTCTCGGCCATCGAACGCCCACGCATGACCGTCGCAACGACGCACACTGGTCCAGAAGTCCTGAAAATCATCTGGCATAGACCTATAGACCCAAATCTTAGCCTCATTTCCGAATAATTTGACTAGTTTTGGTTTATTTTTTATCCCTATTCGTGGTAGTAACAGGTGCCAAGAAATAAACTGAATGGCACAGGCCAACCTCAAAGTGAGAGCACTATAAACAGCACAGCCTAATAAGCCTCCACCTTATCGGGCTCTTTCATCGCTGCTATTACTCCTACATGACTTCTGTTGCGTAAAGAAGGAAAGGAAATCAGATGAATAATTATTTTTTAATGCAAATCAACGCACCATTTTCGTAATTTAAATCAATTTTGGCGTTAAAATGAGAACGTTCATCACCAGAAGTGAAACACAATCAGTAGGGGAATATTCCCAAATTGTTTTACTTACATCTTCCTTTGCAATAAGAAATAATTTAAGTTAGGATGAATTAGTGTGAAAAACATCATTTCCAGGCATTGTACCTATTATAGACATTATACCGACATTTTTTTAAGTAAGTAAAACAGCAAATTCCACGATCAAACTTAATTTTACTTATGGAAAGGACAGGTTTTGAGTACAAGGTTAATATACCTGTTTGATTACTTTTATAATATTGTTTCCATGTACCGCAACATAAAATGGCATATTTACAAAAAAATCTTAGTCGACGTCTAAAGTAACGTTATATTTATAGAAATGAAGTCCTAATTTTAATCGAACAAAAACATGTCAAGTATTGTTCACTCGAAGATTAAAATATATTGAGAATGAAAAATCATCCGAGTTGGATGAAAAAATTAACATTTATTCGTGAAATCAATCTAATAAACTCTGAAAACACTTAAACTATAATTCACGTGGTGCGAGGAAATTATCATTTGCTCATATTTTGATGAAGCTATTAATGCATCTACATTAATTGTAAATTATGGCTACATACATATAAAGACATAAGAATTCTGGACAAAAATAATTTTTATTGACTGAGATTAATTGAAATTAAAACTCATTACAGCAGAAATCAAACACTTCACTACACAAAATACGATTTTAGCTAAGTGTTAAACGCATAAAATGAATAATCCGAGGAAAAGGTATTTTTGATGCACCGTGGATGCATCTGAAAAATTTTACAGCAAAATATTCATCAATTAAGAATCCACCAAAGAATTAGAGCTGACATTTCATGCTTCACTATGGTATTTAGATCTCAAGAGAGTCCCCAGTCACCAATTCACTGTTCATAATTGTTCTTCCAAAATGAGTTCCACCACACGGCACTTAAAAACTGAGTCCAAGGGAATACTCAGTAGTTTTATTATATGAAACAAGTAAAACTAATAGTACTCGGGCCATATACCTTGAGATGCCCATTTCTCACCGTCGTGTTTGAAAAAATTCATTTGCGGATATTTCATTTTCGGGATTTTATCCAAGTCGAACGTACCGAAATTCACAGCGCAATAGAACGAGTCCATTTTCAACACTTTCACGTCACTCTTTGGGGACTCGATGGGCTTGAAGCGGTACTTGCAACCGAACCCGGGCGTGTAAGACACTATCGACGAATCGGTCACATTCCTCACGGCGAAATCTTCCACGACGTAATCCAGCCCGTCCTTGACTATGTGCGGAGAAATTTCGGGGCGATCCCTCATCAGGCCGCATTCCGTCTTCTTGTAGGTGGGCGTGGCCTCTTCCTTGAGGATCGAGAACTGAAAGCCGCAGGTTTCGTTCTCGTGATCGGGGAATCCTACGTCCAGGGTCACGTAGTGTATCCTCATACAGGGCGCGAATGTGTCGCTGGTCAGCAATTCCGTCAGATTGCAGAACACGTCGCTGGGGAACTCCGAGTCGGCGCAGTAAACGAGGGGAATGTCTTGGTTCTTGTGGTCCGTGGGGGCGCTGATTTCCGCGGGCCCGTCCTCGCCGTCATCGCGAAAGGTGAGCCTTATGATCGGAGGATTAACGCTTCCTTCGGGTATCGGTGACGCACAGGATCGATGCACGAGCAGAAAGAAGAACAAGAATGGGCAAAAGACGTGTTGAAGCCTCATTCTGGGCCCTGCTAACGATTCCACCTCGCTCTTCTTCTGCTTGAGAACCGAGAAAACTTGGGTGCAATACTTCCTTCTGCACGGCAAGAGGTTTCGACACGGAATGGAAAGATAGTGGCGAGAATACACTTTAACTGTAAATTGTGACTCTCAAAATAACGGTTTGTGAGCGTCCAAGCATTACTGAACTTCCTTAGAGGTTGTCGCAGGTTTATAACGGTTCAGCAGTTCATCCTCTCTACCACGCGGCGGTAAAGGTTAATTGGAGTGGAGACATGTACTGTGCGAGTAGGAAAACATGCTCAAAACGGTTCTGCTAACAAAGCGGGAAGAAAAGAAACGGATGTCTCCACACGTACTGAGAAGATATCCAGCCAAACGACAACAATGCATTTTGACAGAGTCGATGCTCCCATCCCCCCTAACTACGCTGGCTTCACATTTCAGAATAATCTCCTCTTTTCATCCTTTCACCGCTTAGTAATCGATCATGCAAAAAGGTTACACTGCCCTAAAGTGCGTAGTTGGCCCACTCTTCTATGTAGTACATTAAAATAACAATACAAATTTGGTTCCGTGCAGAACTCAAAAAATCGAACGCCATCCAAATTCATAAATAAGCGCACTAGGATGAACTAAAACCATTTTCTTATATCCACCGTGGAAGACCATTACTGATACCACCTTTATTCTTGACACTTCCAATTTTTACAGTGAATTAACACATCCTTTAGGAATACCATATCACTTTTCAACATAATCTTCGTCCTTTTCAAATGCCTAACGCCACCTTGGAACTAAGGCGTGTATTCCTGTTCGGTAAAACTCGGACTCGGCGCGCTGAACAAGGAGATGTGTTTGTGCAGTATGGAGTCTACCGCTGCGTCCACTATCTGCAATATTGGCATACCATTCTCACCATATACTCGTTGTGCCCACTGACTAACTGTACTACGATCGACATCATCGTCTCTATTCATCCTCTTCAACCTTTCGTGAATGTTTCCGACCGTCTCATTCTCACAAAAAATTAACTCAATACAGCGCGTTGCTTTTGATGGATATTAAGTGCATCCACCTTTTTTTTAGAAATAATGCTATCACGCCACGATCAGTATTGCGTTCAAATAAATGTGAATGAAAGCGAGAAGGATGCTTCTATGCACTCTATTAATTGGGAGAATAACAATTGTGCTATCAGGAAATTTGTGTGCGTTAATTTTGGAGTGCCCCTCGTATTTATACTTACATTAATTTTGACTTATTATATTACAATATATTTGCTTCAACTATCTATGCTAGTTATTTATATACAGCTTATTGGATGTTTGTAAACTTATAAACCATTTCTTTAAATAATCTTTCTGGTAAATTAAATTCTGTATGCAAAAGTTCGGTGTTCACGTCCCAAAAATGAATCCACTTATATTGTTAATTTATTCTCTAATAATGATTTATTTGCTACCGTGAATTGCAGTTAATGCACCGCTGTAAATCCGCAAATCTGCAAAGGAATTCTTGGAAATATCCGAATAATACCGTTACTTGGAGATCCACAGTTACGTGTTTGCACTCTCGTCTTCCTCAATCTCTGCTTCTCAGTCATTCTGCTTCGAAGCCTCCAGTGGTGCAGACGTAAGTGCTTTTCCTACACAGAATTATTCGAAGAAGAGGAAGGCAGCGGAATCGCACGTCAAAGAGGACCCATCCCTCCCTCTCGACCGCTCGCAGGCACTTCATCTTCTTCGGTGAGGGATTGCGGATTTGAAAGTGACGCGATCAACTTGAATTTCACAACACTTATCGAGTAGACCTTTTTTAACACTTGCCTATTTCTCACACACATTATACTTACATCTGAGCAAGTACTTGCGTAAAAATTTCAAATTTGAATTACAGGATATTGTTGATCAGAGCCTGTTGTATTCCGTATTATTCGTTAATGACTTCGTATACTCACTCCATATGTTATTTTAATGTCCAATAAATAGCAATTGTAATCATTACTCCACGTTATATATATAAACCGGTGATCACCGACTAGGTTCTACTGCCTAACTTGGTGCATTCTGGGGTGATAACGTGACCACTACGTTGCACAGCATTACAACAGAGCCTACTTTGTCCAGCATGAACATTTCAAGGAGATTTCAATTTTAAGCGAGTTATCTGTCGTTTAAAAAAATAACCGGTCCAGCGGGAGGTATGCATCCTCTTTATGTAATTCAGCCCTAATTGCTGACGATAGTGCAAGACTCGGACAGAGCCACTGTCGTGAGAATCCCAAAATATCTTGAGTACTTAGGTGAATATTTATCCTAAAAGTCTACCTCGCGCCGCGATTACTTATTTGGGACGTTCAAGAGACTTGAACGCGCGATACTTCTCTCAGTTGCCCTGAAGGACTCTACTCAAAAGACTATTGCGCTCAACAGGGACCACCATGAGGCATTACAGTATCCTCAGTCTTCTGTTCCTCCCTCTCCTACTAGTGCTTCGATCTAGAGCGTCGCCGATAGAAGAAGATATCGCCAATCCCCCGATTCTACGCCTAGTCTTCCGCAACGACTCTACTCTGCGTGAGACCGCAGAAATCGGTTCTCCAAGGAACCACACCCACCAAAACATACCCTTCATCGACTGCCTCGTTGCTACATTCCCCGGAGACGTGCTCTGCAATGTGACGGAATTGCTGATAAGTGACACTTTCGCGCCATCGATGGAAATCCAGTACGTTACCATGGACACTGAGTATCCGGGACACGAAAATGAGACGTGCGGATTTCTGTTCTTCTCTCCTGACGAAAAGAGTGCTCTTTTTTACGAAAAGATTGAATGCGGACTTAAGAGGGATCGCCCAGAAACTTCCATGAAAATTGAGTTTCAAGGTTTGGATCATGTCCTCCGTGGTTTTTCGGTGAGAAATGTGGTTGAATTATCGGTTGTGTCTGTTGCCCCAGGGTTTGCGTGCAGATACCGCTTCAAGGCATGTGAAGCCCCGGTTAGTGCTGTGAAAACATATTATTTGGACTCTTATTACTGTGTGAATACTCTCGGACTCCTATTTGACTTTGATGAATTTCAAGAATTGATATATCCACTTGTCAACTTTTACAAGCATAATGGAGAAAATTGGATGCCTCAGGGAACATGGCCCGACTACTATTAGCTTATTATTAATTTCACTCAAGTGCCTAAACCGACTTAAGAATGAGAGCAGTTTATATTTTGTGCTTTTTTCATCATCAATGATTGATTTCACGCAGTTTCTCAAATATTTCAGTAGTTTGACGGGCTAAAATACCGGCCAATAATTCTCTAAAAAATATATGGAGTTGCATAAAACTTGATACTTAAAATAAAATGTACGACAGAAAAATTCCTTTGCCTTTTATTTTATTCAAAATAATTAATATTTCATGCATCTCATTCCACAAAAAACACGTTAAAATGGGCATAAAATTAAAAAAATATGGCAATATTTACAGTCTAAACCACCGATTAATCGATTAAACCCTTAACCGGTGACGTGCGGTCTGAGAGACCTTTGCGCTTTTAAAATGATGAATATTTTCAAATTAATTATTTTTGAATATCTAAAATCATCGTTAGCTTCAAATTTTTGTGCAATAATCATAAAGCACTTTTAAAATTAAACGTTTTTATTATTTTATTCTGTAAATTTACAAATAAATTCGATTGGCGGTCTGAGAGACCTCACCTCACTCGTGAAAAATGCATAGGAATATAAACGAGATAAATTCAATTGTTTCCTATTAGTTAGCCATCTTTCTTTGACATTTAAGACCTTATTTTGAATTATGGCGAGATATTGACGCTTAAAAACGATAACAAGTCTTCAAGTGTGTTTGATATCAGTTTTTTGATCCTGTTTTAAATTACTTTTTTTGCCGAAAAATTGATTCGTATAGGTAACGCAAAAAATATAAAGTTTGGAATAGTTTATAAGATGAAGTAATATAAAGTTAAGCAATAAAAATGCCGTCGCAACATTTTATGATTTTTTTATGTATTGCGATCTCCCAGACCGCATGCCTTTGGTAGTGAAACAAATATTTCACGTCACTGGTTAAGGGTTAAAAAAAATGACCACAGAAATGGAGAAACAGTAGCTTTTCGAAATCAATGATCAACATATGCGGCATAAAGGTCTATCTCCTTTCTGAATACCAAGATATGAGATCGACAACAGGCTACACAAAAGATCAGTGGCGATCCAGGATAGGGACAAGGGGGGGCTAAGTTGGGGGCAACATCCCAACGGTAGTGGGGGCCCGAAAAAAATACCATTCTATCCTGTTTAAATTGGATATACAAGGGGGGCTCTAGCCTCCTTAGATCCGCCACTGCAAAGGATACTGTGTCACCGAGATAATTATTTTTTGTGGCATTCATCCTGTGCTGAAAGACAACCCGCACATCACTTTGTGTGAGACAGGTTGCCTATGCAAAAAGGATACGTAATTATAATTATTTTAGTCATTAATAAATACCACGTGCAGTGCATACCCAATCAGAGCGATCAGAAATGCATTCGTAATGAATCTCATCGAAACAATTGAAGTTCACGAAAGCGACCAGCAGCGAGTATATGCGGAAAGAATCCTGAAACTCAAAACCTCCGGTAGCGGAGATGACGAAAGGAACTGTGGGAGGAGATCGGGTTGGTGCGGTGGCTAGAGTGTTGGCTTCCCACCCGGTGGGCTCGGGTTCAAATTCCGGCTGTGGCGGAGAATTTTCAGAGATTGTCCGATCCCTGCTTGAGTGTTGTGTGGAGGACATTTCAAGCGCAACACTCCGTCCGTCGTATGGGACGTTAAGCCGTGGTCCCCTTGGTGCCTTTCGTTAAGAGATGGTCAATGTCGACGCCGGGTTTCTCTCCACCCTTCCTTACCAACCCCATCCCTCATGGCGCAAATGACCTCAGCTGTCGGTCGCCTCCTCCAAATACCATACCACACCGGAACTGGGTCAGCGGGCTGCGACTGAAATAATATTGGAATGGAACTATTCTCAGCCACTATTAACGTCACCTTCACCGTCATCACTGTTCAACAATCCTAACAAGGGTTTGACACAGATCACTCATTTCCTCTATCATTTCCCACCGACATATTTCTTCTCTTGTACATCCTATTTTGCCTGTTCCATATATTTGATTCGAATATTCCTTTTCTGTTCTTGCCACCTAATTGTCCCTCCACGATTGTCTTCATCAGGCCATCATATCTCAATATTAGAATAATTGGATTGTTCTGTCTCCTTGACAAAGTTTTTATGACGCTACTCTTCTCCCCTACTCTTCTTAAGACTTCCTCATTACTTACTCCAAATTACTATATAATAACATATAGAATGAAAAATTGTTGCTAATTTCTATTTTTTTGCGATATGTGTTCAAGTTCCCTCGAATCTACTACTCCCAGGTTTCGATAGCGGTAACTCAATGACGGTGCAAGAGCTAGAAATAGAAAATTCATAATGGGATTGGAGAAACGAGAATATGTTGGAGCATGCATTGTTGCATTGTCTGGTCCAGAAATTTCCATACTCGACTCGACTCGATACTCGATATTTTCAACTCGACTCGAGATCAAAAAGTACTACTCGCACATACCTATAAATACATGTTATCTTCCATCATATAAACAGTCAGCCGCATCAATAGGGCAGTTTCCTTTCATTTTTTTACTGTCTAAATCGAAAGATTTTTACTCCTGGATTGCGTATTTTACGCTCTTAGATTTTCGAATGGCTATATCTATTTTTCGCGATTAAACGAAAAGTGAATATTTTCAAGCGCGCGAAAACGCGATGGCTAAGTAGGAATGATGGGAAAAGTCCGTGTGACGTCGTTCTGGTTCCAGCTGTCGGCGTGTGAGGTGACCTTGGGGCGAGGCTTGAGCGCTGATACGACGCAGGCTGCTAGCAGGTAGCTGAGTACCCTGCTAGCTGGTAGCGGTTGGCTAGGATGGTAAGGATTATTAATACCTTATCAAACGAAAGAAACTTTCCAAGCATAGACAGTTTTAATAGGTATTTATTTGGAGACGTTTCCCTGAGCTCTGTGCCTCATACATGCATTGGTAATCTCAAACGATGTAAAACTCCTATCTACTCGAGTAGAAGCTAGGTCCCTGTGACGTCACGTGGAGTGGCATCGCATGGGCGCCAATGTGGCCTTTTTCAAATGCGGTTAAAATTGACCATTGACATTCGTCTAAACTGGGATTTCTAAAACCAAATAATTTGTATATTATAATTATGAATACACTAATGGTGGCTAAGGAATCGCAATCAATGCATTTCGTTTTTTTTATGAAGGAAACTACCCTATTGATTCGTTCCTAAGACAATCCTAAAGCTATGTGCACCAAGGATGAAATTAGCTAAGGATGAAAATAATTTGGCTTAGCCGGGATTCGAACCCGGATCTCGCGATTACCCGTGTTCGGTGAAACCCAGCCTGAGATATGGCTGGAAAGGAGATGACTTTGTCGTTTAACTGGTAGCATATCTGACCGGCGATCGGAAAATCTTTGAAGAATAAAATAAATATACAAAAGATTATATGAATATAGGAACCGATATATAACTTTAATGCTTTGAATAAAATATATTCTTTATAGGGTCTAAATAAAAGAAAGAAGACTCAAATTAGTTTCGGGATTTGCTTTATATAATGAATTTTTTTTTAAATTATACTAATAGACTGTATTTAGCAAAATAAATGCATCCTTCGAGAGAATATATTCTCTGCGCTCTAGATAAAAGGAGAAGACAATAAATTAGTTTTACATGATGGATTTGAATAATAATAAAATTATAAAAATGGATTGGGGAAATGACTAAGTATTTTTTATGCAATCCCTCCTAGCAAATAGAAGACTGACCGGCTCCCCTTTTCGCCCTTCCGTCCACAATCTGTCCGCCCCTATCCTATCCATGTCCTGCATCCAACTCTCCAAACCCAATAAGAAGACGACCCTAACGGATTCCCACGCAGCACCATCCGCCGTTCCCACAGCAACAGAGTGGCTCTCTCTTTATATTCTTCGGGCGCCGCCTTTTCCTCCCCTCCCCATTGTTTTCCCCCTCTCCTCTTCCCTCTGCCTTCCCGGCACGCATTGCGCGACACACTCTCGGCGCCTCTCGAACCCCTCCCTCCCCCCCCCCCTTCCTTCTACGTGTCTTGCCAATTCCTCCGTCCACTGGTTAGGCTGTGGAGGGAAGTATCTTGAAGCCTAATATGATGTAATAGGGTGGTTTCCTATTACTTTTTTATTGTCTAAATCGAAAGATTATTACTCTTGGAGTACGTATTTCACGCTTTAACATTTTTAAATGACGACATCTATTTTTCGCGATTAAATGAAAAGTGAAAATTTTCAACCGCGCGATAACGCGACGGCTAAGTATGAATGCTGGGAAAAGCCCGTGTGACGTCATTCTGGTTCCCGCTGTCGCAAAGTGAGGTGACCTTGGGGCAAGGCTTTGAGCGCTGATACGACGCAGGATGCTAGCAGGTAGCAGAGTACCCTGCTAGCTGGCAGCGCTTGGGTTAAATAAGGATTATTATTCCCCTATCAAACGAAGAAAACTTTCCGACCTAGGCCAGTTTTAATAGGCGATTATTAAGAAATATTTCCCTGAGCTCTGTTCCTAATGCATGCATTGGTAATCTCAGACGATGTAAAACTCCTATCTACTAGTATAGAAACTAGGTCTCTGTGACGTCACATGGAGTGGCATCGCATGGGCGCCAATTTGGTCTTTTTCAAATGAGGTTAAAATTGACCATTGCCATTCGTCTAAACTGTGATTTCTAAAACCAAATAATTTGTATATTATGAATACACTAATGGTGGGTAACGAATCACAATCAATGCCTTTCGTTTTTTTGATGAAATAAACTACCCTATTCTTTCTCGGCGAATTATTTGCGAGAAGTCCTCTCGGGTATTCCACCGGTTCAAATCGCTGTATATCACAAACGTTTCAACGGACGACTCGTCCATCATTATTAGGGTAAATGAATAAGTTTGGCTGAACGAAAAGTCGATGAGATGTAACTTTAAAGAATTACAACAATCACGCTACTCCTCATTGGACGGAAAGATAATTATCTAAATAATAAACTGCTCAATGGAAGAAAGATAATGGAGAGGTAATTGTAATTAAAAGGAGATGTATTTTTTATCATCTTAATCATGAAATACCACGTATTGCTAAATTTATAATAACATGATTGTCTGCATCTATTGCCCTCAAGGAAGCTCATGGCAGAAAATTCAATGTATAGAGAATTCAATCGTCAGAAAGTTGGTAGGCGTTCCTTGGTACATACATTCGAAATGAGGATTAACGCCAAGGTCTCCAAACCATTCCCATGCAAACAGAATTAAAAGCCAATTTACCCATTTTCAAAAAATCTCTTCGAACAACTAACAACCCAACAATAGATTACTTTTGGGAACACTAACCAACGGCAAGTGCAACCTATCATAGCCCTCAATCCGCTCTTTTACCCAATCATATTTTCTCAGCTTAATTACCTATATGCCAGACTTTGACTAAATGTGATCGATTTCTAATGACCTTTATTGCATTGGACCGGAGACAGCCTTTGCTTAGGATTGGTGTAAACGAAAACAAAAGTAAATTGGCCGGCGCGGCGTGGAGAAATCTCACGCCATCGGATGCGCAGAGCAGAGGGAGCGGTGATATGTGTGGAACAGGGGCGCAGCTAGGAATTAAGGCTGGGAGGGGTTTACGTGCAACTAATACCGGGGTCTGTGAGGTATAGTATACCCACCAGGATAAGCGGTAGGTCGAAATTAATAAATTGCGGAATTTTACGATACATGGTTCAAATTAGTGAGTTTTACGGCTTTCTGAGGGATATTTTATTCATCCTTACACTATTCTATTAGTAATATCAATCCAATTAGGTAAAATGGATTAAACTTTAAAAAATTCTCTGAGCTCTGGGGTGGATTTCATCCCCCAAAACAAAGGCAAAATGGCCAACATGGTGACCCAAAGCTGAAATGAGATTCCGAACAGCATTTAGAGAGAGAAGAGTGGATCATGTAACTGACTTCCCTACGCACCTCGCTCAGGTGAAAATAGCTGAAGGCATTAAAGATTTATAGAAAGCATTCGTTAACCTCCTATGAGCATGGGAAGTATCATGCCGTTGGTACCACTCGCGGCAGATCAATTTTACAAAACAAACTTTTCTCTTCCCAATATCGTCCCTTGTGTAATGCTGTATGCTATGTTATTTATACAAGTCTCTCGTCATTTGGTTTCAACACAAGACTCAGAGCTTAATTATTTAGCAGCCGAGTCCATCGCCCCTGTTAACGCCTCCTCCGAGATTCTTAGCCGAGGAGATGGGTATTTGCGTGAATAAATGCTACAAATGGGTTTGCATTTTATAAATTAAGCATTCTTATGCATCGATTGAGCTCCCATTAACTTTAACTACGATAAAGAAATTTTCAGCGTAGTTGGAAGTGAACCTTTCCAGTATTTTCCGTTATCTTAAGTAAAATATTTCACGCGAAACGCTTCTTACCAATAAATAATTTTCCAGTGAAAAGTCACCAGGGTTGTGTATTTTCATTTAAAAAAATTTCACATTTCTCAGGTATTTTCTTTTAGGCCAAAGTTATACATTTAGTACAAAGGTAAATATTGACAAATTTTTGGTTTCTTAACTAGGAATGTTTCAAGTTGATATCGCAAGTATCATATTGAAGGAGTAAGACTTCACGCACAAATTTCACAGCTGAAGAATTTTTAATCAGCATCTGAATGTGTTGTCTCTCACGCGCGTCGCTGACGACTGAGCAATCCGATTTTCACGGCTAAGTAAGCCATAGTGAGGGCTGCTAACATGAATTTATATTTGTAGCGACATGATCTATGGAATTCACAACTCAACCTTTTCATGATATTCCACTAAGCATAATTTTTTCTATCGTATTATATTGAGAATAATTAGATAACCCTAAACCCAACGCTCCCCTGCGGAAATTTTTTTCAAAGCGATTGTAATGCGCCCTAAAATTAAGCGCTAAAATTAAGCGGCAAAATGAACTAAGCTTCTATTTAGGCGGTCAGGGGCTCTTAAAAGTACTCCTCTATGCACTCCCCTTGCTTTCACGGAGATGAGGACAAACCTCCTCTGGTTGACTCAGAGTGATTTGATAACAGCCGCTGCCTCAATTTGAAATCCTCGGATCACTGATATTGTGGTAGTGGGTAGTTAAGTTGAAGAAGGAAGGAAGTGAGGTAGGAAAGCGGAAAACACAGGGAGTGTTTAGGGGATTCACCGCACTTAGTCTTCATCTCCTGAAGGTCAACGAGAGGGCAGCTGGGAATTTAACAAAACACGATCACCTCGCGCAGAAAAAACATCGCTCCTCTCGATTGCCCCTTCAGCAGGGAGTGGTTATCATTCCAGCGTCGTCAAAAATACGCTCCGGGAAAACGTGCAAGAATTAAGGGTGGAGTTGTTGAAGCGGGACAGGCATTCAGTGTCACGTTCCCCTCTCTCCTCCCCACCCCCTCACATCCCTGTTTCTCTCTACCCATTCTCGACATGTACGCCTCAATCACGCGATCTTTTTTCCCATCCCTTCAAGTGATAGCTCTAGCGATAGGTTTTCATGGATCAAAAGAGTGATCATTCGAACCATCATTTTCTGGATCACACAATGTCATTCCTACCATTCCATCGCTCAATCCATCGCTGTTCGTATTAACAACCATAATTCAATTAAAAGAAAAAATGGCGTCCTAATACAGACAGCAAAGATTACTACATAACTATGGAATTACACTGCTCTCCTAATAATTCGCTTGGTTTTTTTTTTCTTCATTGACTACACCAGTTCGCTGATAGAAACTACTGCCTAATTGCTCTATTTCCAAGATAAAAATGATATTTTTAATGTTATCCACTGATTATTATTTTTTAACATAAATCTAAAGTGGTTCCGACGCCAAAGAAATTAATTATTTGCCCATAATTCTTTTTTAAACATGACTGGCACACGGCGATAGGTGTGAAAAGAAAGATCACTTTCTGCGTTCCACGCTGACATTTAATTTCCGGCCATTCTATTGGAACTTTTATCTTATTATCAAAGTATCGTCATCATGAAACTATTATGTCGCAATCGAGGGAGAACTCTGACAAAGAAAAAACAGCGTCAAGGTTTGGTTTGACCTCGAGCTACCTCATTACAGTGGCGAATCATTGGTGGCAAATAAAGTATTACTGAATATTTCAGCCTTAAGTTTGTGAAACCTTTCCATTAAGGAAAATGATAGAATAAACTTCGTTAGGTTTACTTAATATAATTAAAAAAGCACGACTCGGGACCTGAAGATGTAACCAGGTTACGAAACCCGGGCCTTTTTTTTATAAATGTATTAAATGAGCCTTGCGAAGTTTCTTCTTTCGTACTATGGCTAATAAAGTGTTATAGTAGAAATAATTAATACACTTTCCGGCCACAGCATATCTGTTTTGACAGAATAAGACGACGGAGTGGTTACATTACGTGCTAACTTGAATAAATATAATCAAGTATCAGTTTTCGCACTGGTTTGACCAATTTGGCGAAGCATAAAATGCAAAGTAACTCTGACGTTTTACTCGACAGGCAATCGATAACGGGGAACAAATTCAAGCAACCACTGCTGTTGTGTGGTGCATCGATTAAAAAAATACGACCGTCATCGAGGGAGGACTGCGCCCTCGTATGCTCATTATTTCAATTTGAAAATCGGCACACTATTTAGTGAACCTTGAGCGATTTCCGTTAATCGATAAGGGTGATACGATTGGCAGAAAATCGATCTTACGTAATGAATATATTTTTCCACACTCGCAATGCTTTCAATTAAGAAAATGAATGACGTCCTTCTTCGTGAGCGTGCTCTTGTCGGTTCGCCTCTGGGTCAATTGGCACGTCGCGCCGCGTTGGTTGGACGCCCGCCACAAAAAGAAGCCCAATCACTGAAAGCAATGATGGGAGATGGTATAAAATTAAATAAACTTAAATTGTGATCTTATCGGGCAAGAAAATGAGGTACTACCGCCAAGAGTAAGCTTGGCTGAGCGGATGTCAATATAAATAGAGAATTCAATGTATATGCTGAATATTTTTGCATAAAGTAGCAAGTTATAATTAAATCTAAGTGAGGAAAATCTTAGATTTGATATTTATTTCAATCATTACCGAGAGGAACAGAATTTTTCACGCGGTAAGAGACGAAAATGTATTCACCGCGTGCACCTTGAATGATGTATTTCATTTTTCTCCCCCAAGGCATAAGCGGTAGGAATATTTAATAAACAAACTTCATATAATGAGAGTATGCCTGCACATATATAGATAGCATTACACAAATGTTAAACAAGGTTAGGATGGGAGCCAATAGAGACTGCGCGCTAGATTTTTAATTATGATCGCGGAGGGGAGGGATAAAATATTATCTAAATACCACCATAGGTTAAAATTATATCCTATAACTGAAAATATTTCATGCCATTCTTCGAATAAAAGATTTTTTTATAATCATTGGGTCAATTTTATGACTTCAGAGTTATCATTTCCACTTTCAGACCTCATGTTTTCCGGTTTATGAATGTACTATAAATATCATATAAACATAAATTTGTTTCGAATCTACTTCTTCAAAAGCTTCACCGACCATTCTTGCTTATTACTTCTCCATTTCATCTTCTTTTCCCCGTAACCTTTCCAGCACATGGCTATTTATATTTACTTAACGTTTTCTTCCATCTCATCCGAAGATAGGTGTCCTAAGACGCTAGATATAATTTGTATCCCCTCAGTGCGATTACGTGGATGGACGAGTACTCACTGCGTCCCGTAGAAGCTTCATTACGGCTGTACCCTCTTATTCTTTGAGATGTTCTTCAAAAATGTCCGTAGCACAGAGGATGCAACCACGTTAGCTTGTTAGTGTTATATCTAAGCAACCATTAACATTGAACATTGCAGAAAAGGCATGCATCAAAATTTTAATTTCTTCTTTTTTGTTAATGTGCAACTGAATTTGTTAAATTTTTGCCCTAAGTGCAACTTATTTAAAAAGCATTTTGTAATCCTTTATTTTGTTAGCATGTCAAAATATTGTTTGCCGGCCTCGGTGGCCGCGGGGTAAAGTCCTCGCCTGCCAAACAAGAGGTCACGGTTTCGAATCCCGCCTGGGTAGATTTCCCCTATCCAGGGTATGATTGTTCGTGTACGTTTGATTGTTAAAATTTGTTCAATAACCTGATCTAAAATGCCCAATATAAGCTGTATTCGGTGGTTTAGGAATGAAATAAAATAAAATTGTGCATCTATTTACATTTCAAGCAATTATTAGGATTTTAAAATGAACCGAAACGTTAGAAAAAATCGAATTTCAAAAATTTCAAGCCCTACACTCCGAGATACGCCTTCAATATTAAATTTCTTTGGCAGGAAAATTAAAAATACTCATAATATTCTCTACTGTAACATTCGCGATTCCCGGCTTCACTTGCAATTTCTCGTGAGATACTCGGGCGCCCCCTTCCACTATGAGATAATCCTCTTTCCCCCCTTACGCCCCCTCCCCCCTTGCCTTATTCCCCTCCGAGGCATCCCTCGCCACCCAAACACATCCGGGTGAATCCTTCCCCTCCCGCCCTTGACTCCGACCAATACTCCCCCCTCTCCTGCCCTCCCCCATCCAGAATCCCCTCACCTCCATTCCATCCCTCCTATGAACGCTCAGACTAGCGAGCGCATTCCGAGTAAATAGTAACTTACTCTTCAACGACAGAAGAGCAAATGCATGGCGGTGGATTTCTTGCGGAGGTCGTCTAAATATCCTCATGCACATGTAGTGGATGATGTCAACAAATAGGCGATAGATGAAGTGAAGTATCTGTGTGTGACCATAACTTAGAGCCTATCGTGGGGAACACATTAAATAAAAATTATTTAGGATAAGTCGTGCGTGTTGTGGGAAGATTTTTGGAAAAGAAAGTAGAAGATAGTTTCTATTTCGCTCTGGTCCGGCCACACTTTGAATACGCAGCGAGCACATATGATCCGTCACAGAAAGATAATCCGAGAATTAATGTATGAAATAAAATACAAGGGAAAACTCGGCGGTTCGTCAAAAAATATCACGGGCGTACGGAGAGCGTAACACAGATTATAAATGAGTTGGGCTGGGAGCCGCAAGAGACTCGGAGGCTGCGCGATAGACTTCGATTTTTTGAATGATTAAGAATGGATATCTTTCAGAGCGACACGGAGAGCATCATATCAGAACTCTCCGACAGAAACGATAAATTATGAGAGATATTTTACTGAAAGGATACATATGAGAATTTGTATCTTCCCCGAACAATAAGGACATAAATAAAACATCGTTGGACTGTTTGCTTTTCATTTATCTACGGCTGGTTTGCTAATACCGCCCGCCACAAGACTTTTAGGCGGCTTGAAGGGTAGTAGCTTTGTTCAGGAATAACTTTTACCTATTCTGAAGGAACAAATTGTGAAATGGCATCTATCATCTTATCATTTTGAACAACCTTTGCCTTTTTTTCTTCTTAGTAATCAATTTGAATTATTATAGCCAAAGTTGGATGCAATAGTTATAAATTACTCACTAACCGTATGCAAATACTCACCTTCTATGCGAGTGTAATTGTCACAGTCGTCTGTAACATTGAGCGATGCACATTTGGTGGAAGCTCACATACTTGCATGAATGTACGGATATTATACTTATTATTATATACTTTTCTGACCATGTTGTGAGCATGCAGGGAACCTGTTGCACGCCGCATGCTTAGGATTGGTCACTACCTGCAAAACACCATATAGCTCGCTAGGCGTTATCTAGATGGAAACTACCCCGCCTGCTAGTTCAACAAGCTTGTGGCCGGGGTGTTAGGACATCCATTAACAAAAATAAGAATTAAAAAATCAGATGCACAGATGCGCTGAATTCCTGCGAGCATTGATTGAAGTCATTTAATGTTCGGGGATAAAAGAAATTCCCGCGCCTATTAGTGCGGCAAAATATCTCTCTTGATCTATCGTTTCTAATAGACCTAGAAATACAAGTGAGGTGCTAAGATGACATCCGTAACAACGTTGCGTAGCGCTCTATATTAGCTCGTAGAAGAATTAAAACCCATTTAAATAAACCAGTTACGCTGTAAGGAACATTTGTTGCGATGTTACCATAGTTGCAGCAATTTGCGTAATATTAAAAATTTAATGAAAATAAAAAACAAAGATTTATCGGAGACAATACTGTAAAACGATATGCATGTTTGCAAAAAAAAAGCTTTGACTTAAAATTTGCTACATTTTTTTAAATCTAATAGGAATATCATAGTATCCGCCACAACCATTGTACTTGTGGGTCACCCGTTTTCATAAATTTCATATAATATTTACATGGACGATAAGAATTGCATTACATATGAGGGTGAATTTCCCGGAACGTATATTTAAATGATGGAGATGAGAAATAAACTACTAAAAATAGACCAAATTTGTTTATATATGGCGGAAATACAAAGAGCTGTAGGAATTTGGACATCAATATTTATTTTTATGCACCTAGGATGAATTTGACGTGCACTTCACTCTTGCGCGCGACTGCGAACGAAGCTTCATGGAGTCCTACAGAAAACATTCGTCGCCTAATAGCGACGAGGTAGGGATTATGTCTATAAAAATAGGGTAGTTTCCTTCATCAAAGAAAACGAAATGCATTGATTGCGATTCATTACCCACCATTACGGTATTCATAATATACAAATTATTTGGTTTTAGAAATACCGGTTTAGACGAATGGCAATGGCTATGGTCCATTTTTATCCTCATTTGAAAAAGGGCAGATTGGCGCCCATGCAATGCCACTCCACGTGACGTCACAGGGAACTAGTTTCTATACGAGTAGATAGGAGTTTTACATCGTCTGAGATTACCAATGCATGCATGAGGCACAGAGCTCAGGGAAGCATGTCTTAATAATCACCTATTAAAACTTCCTTTGGTCGGAAAGTTTCCCTCGTTTGATAAGGTATTAATAATCCTTACCATCCTAGCCAACCACTACCAGCTAGCAGGGTACTCAGCTACCTGCTAGCAGCCTGCGTCGTATCAACGCTCAAGCCTCGCCCCAAGGTCACCTCACACGCCGACAGCTGGAACCAGAACGACGTCACACGGACTTTTCCCATCATTCCTACTTAGCCGTTGCGTTTTCGCGCGCTTGAAATTTTTCACTTTTCGTTTAATCGCGAAAAATAGATATCGTCGTTCGAAAATCTAAGAGCGTGAAATGCGCACTCCAGGAGTAATAATTTTCGATTTAGGCAATAAAAAAATAATAGGAAACCGCCCTATTATGATAGAAAAGAGATTATAAAACAATCATGAGAGTTTGATATCGAATCAAGTATTTGTAAACTAGGAAACACACAAAATCATCAGAAACCAACATTTTGTCCGTTTATTTTAAATATGGCGCGCGTTTTGTTCCATTACTCCTTCAACGTCTCCTCTCCTGAAAGCGAAATCCCTCGTCAAAAAGAGACCACCATCCCTTTCATCATTTCGCACTCTCTCACCACAAGTCGTCAAACATTCGACGAGGTTTTGAAAAGTGGATAATGGCCATTTCCTCTCTTCGTTTTAAGATGATGGTCCATTCCTGCTGCCTTTTTTTTACTTGTTTAAGACAAGAATATTTTAATAGATTTATATTTGGCAGGCGCCCATCTTTTCCCTCAAAAACAGGATCTCAACGCGAGGACAAGAAAAACCGGTTATTCCGGGAACGATTCTACAAAACGGAGGAATCTTTAGGGAAGACGACGAGTAAAAGAAAAAAGAAAGAAATCCCCGACCGAGAGCTGCCTTCGCCTGGAGCTGAATTTCCGCCTCCTCTCGCAGTTATTTTTTTCAGGCGAAATAAATCCGATGCCGGGAATGTATTGGATACTGAGAGAGGATTTCCTCATTTTCCTGCAACGATTACGGCAAAAAAATACGCTTTTTTTCTAAGAGGTGCAAGAAATAGATCCTCACAAGAAGTAAAAACTCATTTTACTTTCAGATCCGACAGATAAAGATATATTATCATTAAAGATAACTTAGAAACCTACCCCATAAGATCCACCATCCACTCTCATGACACTAGGGCTAAAAATAGCCTAAATATTAAATACTGTAGGCTGTTTAAGACCAACAACCAGTCTGACAATTTGGGAGTAAAATTATTTAATAAATTACCCAGCAAAGCCAGATCAGTGAGCATCACTAGACTGAAAAATGTGCTGGAAAAGTGGCTGTGCAATTATCCACTGTACTCAATTCATGAATATTTTGAGCAGGACTTTTCTTCTCTTTTATTATAAATGTAATCTTTGTATTGTATGTGTTTCTAATGTTTTGATCCAATGTACATGTTTTGTATGTTTCGTTGTATCGAATGTTTTTATAAATGTGTTGTATACAACATCTGCGAGGGCCAATCCTCGCCGTGGATGAATAAAGATAAAGAAAGATAAAGATACTATAAATAAAGAGAGATATTTTTGTCAAACGGATACGTATAGGAATTATTTGTTTTGTCCCAGAACAATCAAGGACTTGAATAAATGCTAGGAGAAACTCAGTCTGCGCATTTCCTTTCTTTTGTTATTACGGCTGCTGTTCTAACGCCCCCTGCCGCACGCACATTGAGGCGGCTTGCGGAGCAGTAAGTAGTAGTAGATGAAATACTCAAATGTCAATTGCATACCAAAAAAGAAAAATTTTAACATTAAAAGCTATATATTTTAAGAGGTAGAGTTGTGAAAGATAAGTTAATAACAAAAGTAAACAAATAATAGAGCCCAATTAGATGAAGAGGACCGCGAACGGGGAGTTTCAACTTATCCAATCCCAAAAAATAACTATGATATTACTTTTACGGGTAATGGCGTAGATAAACTCACTATTCGGGATTACTAAGGACTTTACTTTTATAATTGAAGACTAATAAACACCTTACAATGTTAACTACCACAGACCTGAAATGAGAGGCTCAGGAAAATTACTGAAACCGGAATGTTATCTTCAATCAGTTCATTTTCTTTTCAATTAAATTAATTAACGCTCCGAACTGATTTAAAATTCCAAAAGATAAGTAGGTAATTGAATTCAATAAATTTTATTCCGAAATCATAAAAGCATTGATAGCTGGTAATATACTGTACAAATATTTCACATCAGGAGACGAAGAAATTGCTACTTGGTTATTTCCATATGAGTGCCACATTTATTTTAGATGTATTACAAAAAAATTATTAAGACTACAAACATTGCAATACCAAACAAATAATAAGAAAGCCAAGCCAAAAAAAGCCAATCAGGATACAGAGCCATGACATTCCAAATCCTACCAACAGTACAGAGTCCGCATGAACCACTACGTCCAGAACATTTGTAAGAACCGGAAAATGAACCATTATTGAGTGATTTAATGTTAATTCCCTTCTGCGAAGTTGAAATTTCTACGACTCCTACTATTTCCAAAAACGTTTTTCTAATAATTAGGCTCGTGGCTTTTCCGGCTATCTGGATATTGGAATCTTTTACGGGTTCTGCTCTGAGTCAGGTTTTCCACGGCCGACGTTTCGATGCCCGACTTGCACATCGCCACCAGGGAAAATAAGAGCAGGGCAGGGGGCGTAATGAGCATCAGAGCACATGAGCATGAGCAATGACGACGATGACGATAAGCGATTCGAGAGTGGAAACGTCGGCCTGACCCGGTGGAGAACTCGAAAAGTACTCTGGCAACACGTTATTCTGATACAGATGTTATTTTTTTCTTGACTATGCGCCCTCATAATTTAACTTTATACTTTTAACTTAATATATAATAACACGTTTTAATAATAATAATAAAATGCCTTTATTTGGGCGAGGTTGGGACTAAAATGTCCCCTCTTCCACCTAACCCCTCGATAGCGTCAATGCAAACATATTAAAAAATGGTAGACAAACGTTTACAATACAAAGAATACCTATACAATATGCACTATTTGTGAAATGTCAAAAATATAAACAACTATATGTGAAAATTTTTAAGTGTAACCAAACGAGTAAAGCTGTTTGAATAATGTAACGAGGCACCGACTGAGAAGCCAATTATAGAGGCTAAATTGAACCATAAGGATTAAATTACACTATTATAATGTAATTAAAAATTTTAATAAAAGGTATCCAAAATCATGGTATCGCTGCGAGTTTTAATGCGGAATGACTCGGCAGGGATAGGAAACCTTGGGATAGTCAAGGGGGGATCGAAGTCGCTCCGATATATATGTAGCTTTGTTTCCACGCAGCAGGCGTCTTAAAAGTCACTGCCAAGGTGGGGAACAGTAGGATGCGTGCCCTAGGCTGACCTTGGAGATCCAAGCACGAAGAGTGTTTTTGGCAACCGTCCGCTAACAACTCTCAGCCGAAGGCCAACGCAACGAAAGGGAAAAGTGGGAGGGGGTGGTTCCTGAGGGATGGGGGGGGGGAGGGCGGGGGGTGGAAAGAGGTGCGGCAGGAGGGGGTGGAGGGGGGTGAGAGTGAAATGGCATCGGTGAAACGGCGTTTGGGCCGAAGCGAGCATCCCGTGATGAGCTCTGCCATGACAACGCGATCCCAAACAAATGCTACGCGGTCTTATCCTCTATCAAGCACAATATCTTCCTTCCCGAATTCTTGATTTGGACATCCATTATTAGAAATATCGAGCGTAGGTCGTCAGTTTGAGTGATTATTTTAAAAAAATTCTTTGCCACGTTTCGGGATTTGATGATTTCCACTTTCACGCCGTAAGGCCTTAAATCGAAACTAGTGGTGGTGTAGGTAGGTGGTGGAAGATATTAGCAATGAAAGGCATTTCGTTAATTGAAGTGACATGGACAAATTTTGGAATTAAAGAAGTGAAATTGTTAAGGCCTGGTTACACGATACGTTTAAACGTAAACACGAGTAAATGTCTGAACGCGTGAATGAACACAAAAATTCACCGTGTAACCACCCAACTTGTTCGAACATCTGAAAAGAAAATAGAACCGGTTCTAATTTGATTCATGCATTCGTATATGTTCCGCTCCAGGCCACAAAAATAGTTCATGTTTTCAGACATTAACTCGTACTGATTAATGTGTGAATGCATGAAAATAGGCCTTTAGAATCTGCTAATAGGGGTACATCATTTTTGCTTCTTCATATTTGGATGAATCCTCCAACATTTGATGTAAGTGGAATAAATATAATTAATGTAACTTAAAAAACATCAGAATTATCCTTTTAGGAATCACCAAAAGAGACATAGAGACGTCGATTTAATGCTTTTGATTATTATAAAAGTTTTATTATTATATATATATATTCCACTTCACTACGAGTTTTGGATGATTCAACCAAATATGTAATTGGAAAAATGATGTACCCGTGCAATAAATTCTAAACCCTGAAGATGAAAAGCATTAAAATCCGTAATTTTGGCAATGGATTATTATTTTTAACCATCAAATGTACATTTCGACCAAGGTTTAGACAATATTATTTCACTATTAAATTGTAGAATTTGTTATTCATATTAAATCAGTAAGAAAAAATTTTTAAACACTGTTTGGAAGTCTACAATGTTTATTTCTTATTGGTTTAACAGGAACTTCAACGTACCCAAAAACCTCGATAATGACATAAAGGGCTTCCGTTTCTGAATTCTGGACTTTTCATACTGACATTCAATTTCAGACGGAATATTACGAAACTAGATCTAAACTTTTGAGCCGAACAAACGCGAGCAAGCGAATAAAACGAAAAAGCGAAAAGATCATAACAATAGAAATTCAAATGGCCCCAAAACAATGAATGCACATTTAAATTATCAAATATTATTTAAATCATATTAAAATTCATAATTTTAAAACAAATAAATAACCCTTATGAAGCCGATAAGATCACAAAAATTGTAACAGCTCAAGACCATATGAAATTAAATTGGAGAAAAATAGTTAATGAAAGAAACCCCGAGTTTGGTCGTGTAAACCATGAAATGGGGGGAAACAAGTTCAGTGAGGTCTTACGAAAGAAATGGACCAATTTCTGCAAATGAATTGTGTGACATTGGTAGAATGAAAGGGAGTATTTTTGCCGGTGATGAGAACGTTAAATTCCGAATCCTAGCAAAATACGAGTGCAAACGTGTTCTAGAAGAACATCAAGACATCCCAACTATCTCATTGATTTTGTAGAGTATCCCAGTGCAGAAAATCTGTGATTTATACAAGTAGACAAACATATGTATACTCTTCATTCGCTAAGAAAAGGAAGAGTAATGATTTTTAATTATTTTTCTATTTCATTTGTTGATTTTCACAATTGTAAATTTTTAATTACTTGTTCCACACAGTAAAGAAAAGAGGAAGTGATGAGGAAGTGATTTATTGATACATATTCATGCGTTCGCATTTGTTGATGGATGCTACGTTGGTGGGTTACTATGTGCAATTAGTATGCATAAAAAGGTGCAATAAAAAGGGATGCAATAATTACATTTCAAATAGGTAAACTTAGTAGTAGTAAAGTATCAGTGGGGAACGCACTAAGTGAATTTCCCTTGCCTGTTCGCAACTGTTGGCTGCAAAAACTTCCGCTTCCGATCACTCGTCATACGAAGCACAAATATGTGTTCCTCCACATTCCCCACTTTATGCATTCCAAAATTAAACTTTCAAAACTGCATCCTGGAGTCCAAGATTTAAGTCCACGATCTCCATTCACCCTCTCACTGGCAAGATACCAGATACGTACGTATTCCCCTATTTCTGTGATCTTCTATGTCGCAGTGTCATGGAGAAGCATCCTCAAGATATATCTTACGAATTTTTTCCTCACTTCTAAGCTCAAAATTCTTGCTGCACGTAGTTTCTTCTTTTTGTGGAATACTCTTCTTGACGAGGCCATTCCGCTGTTTTTTTTTAAGTTCTTCTAGCCCTGGTTATTCCGCTCAAAAATGAAAGATTTTATTCACTTCTTCCCGTTTTTCTTTCCCTATTGTAATTTTGGCCTTGATTTCTTTTCCCTGTACACTAATTTGTCTCCGTACCGGCATTCATTTTTCATCGGCGTCTTATACTTTACTTATTTAACCGAATATTCTTCGCATCCTTCTCTATCACAATTATGACAACTACGTAATTACCTAATCGTTATAGGCCAATCTTTTCTCATAGGTTTTTTCACTCTTAAAGCCTTTATTTGGTTGCATTTATGACTTACGTGACGTAAACGTGAGTCAGATCACATTCATGTCTCCCCCCTTTCCTTATTCTTGCTTCATCGCAGTTTTGTTCCAATTTCAACATCGCTGCATGGTTTTATCGCATTAGCTGTAGAATATTCAATTTTCCAGGTAAAAATCCCATTTTAATCCAAATTCAATGCATAAAATTCCTTTCCTAAGTCCACGAACGCAAAGAGCGCTTGATTGTACTCCACTAACAAGCCGACGTCCATCGAGTTAGGTTAGTATGTACGCAAATTTAAGTCACAACGAAGGAGCATTATTCAGCTTCAATTCGTGACTCAATAGACAGCTTCATTTAATGCTGAGCATGACTAATCATTCCTCGGCATAAGTACTCCTTCATGTACACGCTCATGCGAGGTGAATCTGGAAAAAAATTAATTCCAGGAATGGGTCTGCTGCATATGTAACACACACTCTCCCTTGCTGGCAAAAGATTCAGTTGATCCGTGCCCACGTCAACTTCCCGCCGCTCAACAATCATCTCGCTTGGACGTCATCCAGCATGAGGCATACCTAGCAGAGACATGTCGCCCTGCTTGCATTGTGTATTCCCGACCAGAGACCAGAGAGAGAGAAAGCGAAGCGTAGGTATTATATGAGCGATGCCGGAGAGATAGCGCGCACTGCGTTAGACATTCATTCTCGGTCTCCTCTCTCGGAGACGAAGGACGCGAAGGGGTCGAGGAGGTGTGGACGAGCATTCTGAGGAGCAGGTGTGATGGGGAGAACTCCCTCTTCCCTCTTGAAGTCCTTCTTCCTGATCATCACCAGACGGTTGAGACCCTCCGCTAACAAGAGGCGAGAGAAAGCTAATTACTGACCTGGTGACAATTCTGTTCCTCATCTGGGTGTGCTGAGTGGGGATAACTGAGCAAGAGCTGCTAAAATCCGTTCCTCCGTCCATTCTAATGACACCACCAGAGCAAAACATTACCCGAATACCAATTACTGTAGGCTATTAAATACCAACAATCAGTCTGATAACTTGGGATTAAAATTGTGTAATAAGTAGCAAAGTTAAGCCATCTGAGTGAGCACTAAAAGATTTAAAAATCTACTGTAAAATGGCTACGTGATAATTCGCTGTGCTCATTTCCAGAATGCTTTGAGCTGGACTCTTCAACGTTTGTGTTCTAACAGTTTTATCGTAGTTTATGAGTTTTAAATGTTTTGTAAACGTGTTTCAAGTAATATATAAGACGCGGTCTCCGGCGTTACTTTGTGGAACTGCTTCATCATAAAATGAAATAAAAATGACCTGATGATAGCATGCTATGCAGAAACCCGTATCGTACTATTTAGAGTAAATTGTGGAATAGAACAAAGTATTTTTATTTCATGATTTCAAGTAATAATTTGACATCTGCGTGGGCTTCTCCGCGCCATTGAAGAAACATCATCATCATCACTGGTCAACAATCCTAGGATTGGTTTGACGCAGCTCTCCACTCAGTTCTCCTATCAGCTAATCTTTTCACACCTACGTATTTCTTCTCTTTCACATCCTTCTTTACTTGTTCCTTGTATTTTTTTTTCGAGGTCTTCCTTTTCCGTTCTTGCCTTCTACTTGTCCCTCGACGATTGTCTTCATCAGACCATCTTGTCTCAAGATGTAGCCTATAAGGTTGTTCCGCCTTCTTATTAAGGTTTTCATGAGGCTTCTCTTCTCTCCTACTCTTCTTAGGACTTCGTCGTTACTAACTCGGTCGATCCATTTGATCTTCATCATTCTTCTGTAGCACCACATTTCGAAGGCCTCTATCCTTGCTTTCTCCGCTGCGGTCATTGTCCATGCCTCACTTCCGTATATGAGCATACTCCAAATGTAGGTTCTTATAAATTGTTTCTTTACTTCCATATTTATAATTTATAAGAACCTACATTTGGAGTATGCTCCTATACGGAAGTGAGGCATGGAAAATGACCGAAGCGGAGAAATCATTAAGAATAGAGATTATTATTAACATCATCGTTGTTACTATTTACAGTGTTATGTTTTCTGAGGCTGACACAGTGGCTATAAGGGCGTCCCTCTAGTCAAGAGGTCGTGGTCGCGGCGGGAATAGATGCAAGAGGAGCGAGGAAATGGAAGAGAGGGGACCGCGATTAATTCATGCAACGCCGTTCACGGAATTGACGCGGAGCGCATGCGAGGCGACCCCCGCCCCCGAATTCCCTGATTGCCTAGAAAAATTTACATGCCGATAAATAAGTGCGCTCTCTGACTGAACAGCAGGAGGAGGAGAAGCGGCTAGCGATGCTCTCCTGTTTCCGCCTCACCCCCCACTCCCGCCCATCCCCCCTCCACTTTGCTCTCACAGCCTCTCATGCCTCGCTTCTGGAGTCTTAACGCCTGTCTTGCACGAGACAAGAAATTGCACATCTTCAGGATGCAACTGTGTCTCAATGTATAAAAATATAATGGCTAAAATAGGACCTGGTCTAATCGATTCTAGTTTCACAAGTTACAATAGTGAGTGAGCTCTCCCATAAAATACACCTTACATCCATCAAGTGAAACACAGCAAAAGCACAAAAAGTAGGAACAAAAAGAACACATACGGCATATTCGTATTTTATATTGAGTAATTCAGATACTGTAATTGCCGTGCATGCGTATATAATAGAGTTTCGGTGGCAGATGATACAAAACCATTATCAACTTATCGACGTTTCGTCCATTGGTGCGAACATCATCAGGTATTCAGTTTCATGCCTTAATGTTCGCATTAAATTGCGCTACATTGGAGATAAATTGAATGTTTATTAATATTACCTACAGTAAAATAGGGGTTACTATCGATAAAACTCCATACGTTTCTGGAGTATTAAAAAAGTGGTTCATAGCAGCAAGATAATGATAATTGTAGATAGAATTATTTTTCCAAAATTCATATATATACCGATTAAATTCATTCATATGGTGGTGGTGTCGGCCGTGGCAATGTATACATTCCTCATCACCTACCACTACCGTACTAACTCTAAGGATTTTATTGTACACAATATTGATATCCCAATTACGATTCTTACATTTATTTAAACTCAGGTTTCCCCAGAGAAGAGTAAAATCAGAGGTTATATTTCTCAATCGGATGTGCAATCATTTCGTAATTAGAGCAAGGGGCCACCTTGTTGTAATGCATTTCCGCTAGCGTTTGTGCAATTTACGGCCCTACAAGATGAATTTTGAAATTCACGTTCCATCGTCTGAATTAGGTTGTGAAATTACGTTCATCGTGTAAAACGTGCGTAAACGCTACAATTTCTGCAGGATGGTGTAAATCCGACCGTCGCAACTCTGAAACATAGATCAGAATTTTGAGCTATTATCTAGAAGTAAGTTACGAACAAATCACAGCGTCATCGTTTCAAAACATATGTTGAAGTCACTCATGCCAAAATAATGCCCCTATCTTGCATCTAAAACTCCCGTGGGGAATGACGAAAATCGGGAATGAATCTTGGTTTCTCGGAAAATTGTCTGGCTGCTTTTGCAAGAAAATAACCCAAATGAAATGAGAACTACGAAGAAAAAATAAACTACCGTTGTTTGGATTATTTCAATAGATCATCGCCGAGGGCTTGGTCGTGGTGTTCTTGGTACGGTTTGGTCGGAAAATACCAATTTTCAAAGAACATTTCTTAAGTATTTATGATAAATTCAAATTAAATTTACTATTTTGTCCGTGATTGAGGCACTTCGAAATCTGTTCTGTCAATTCTTGATAATGGCCTGAAAATATCGAAACCGGTAGAGTTTTTTATAAACACGGAGTGGAATATAACAAAGTTTAAATTTGATTCCATCACGCCACCATTCCAGGCAGTCAACTCGCGAACCATTGATTTGACACTTCGATACGTGCCAGAGGTTAAGGCTATGAATGGAAAGAGTGCAATGAAGGCGAGAAGATGCTTCAAACGGAGATAGAGGAAAGGATATTGGGTAAACGGCGCGTTGGGAAGGAAACAGTGGCGGATGCATGTGAGGGGCACAGGGGGTGCGGGGCTGCCAGCATTGCAGAAAACAATTGTATCTTTTTTATATCGTAAGATGGCATTATATTTCATATGTGTATCATCAGTTTAAATCAAATTTTCTTAAACTATGCATGTGACTTGATTATTTTTTTATTACAGATGAAAGTAAAGGTACCTCAAAATATCTTTTGCGCCCCCCTCTTGAGTATTTTTCCGCCATTGTCATCATTGGAGCTATCGCTCCAAATTTCGGAAAAAATTGTCGTGTGGTTCAGACTTAACGAGCCCTCCCAGGGGAGATAGAAATAAAATTCCTCCTTCCCCTAAACCCCCTCCCCCCGAAAATGAGGATCTATATCTACACACCGCTAGCAAAGAGCACCTAATAAACGAAACTATCAAACTTCCCAGGCAATTATTCAATTTGAAAAATCGTTTGATCAAATGATCGTTTTTTGAAAGTGCTTTTGTCTTATTTTTATAGTTAGTTTTGTACAGTATATAGTTAGTTTTTTTATCGTATAGAAGCCTGTAAATGAATTTTCCAGGCGTGTTATCATCTTTGGGAATGTTATAGCTATTGGTTTACTCACCCATCCGCAACAGACACCCGATAACCGCAACTGGAAATTATACGTAAAAATATTATTCAATGCTACTAAGTACATTAAAAGTTAATAATTTGTATGCTAAGAAAACCGCACAATAGACTCCCATCCATTGAATTCTTTGGATATTTCCACTATAAAATAGTCACAGTACTTGAAACGGAACTTTCCCTTTCGTTGTTTAAAATTTATTTTCACTATTATGATTGTGGATTGAAGCATAAAAGTTTGTTACCTCAAAAAACCGATGAAGTCATTTTGAAATTTTCCGGGTACATGTAGGACACCCTGGTAACATTTTCCTACAGGATTTAAAAATTTGTCTCTGGGTTTCCTCAGAAGTATTTTTTTAAATTGAGACGCAGGAGAATCTTATAAAAGATGTTTTGTACTTTCCTTGAATAGGATAAGATAACAGTCAAACTTTAAAAAGCGTCAAGAGAGGTAATTTTGCATCCTCCTCTTAATTTGTGGCCAAATGTAACCACTGACCTGCTGAACACGACTCATGAAGTTTTTCAGCCAAATTTCTAGCGGCGAAACAATTCCTTTCGTGAAAATGTCGATTTTTGCAATACTTTTACTCAACATATCTTTACGTTTGAGGTTACTGAAACACAAAAAAATTGTAATTGGAAAGCATGATAACAACTTTACATAGAAAATCGTCATTTTCATTCATCATTTGGTATGAGGAATGCTTGTCGAGCAAAATGAAGTTTGAAAAATGGTATCTATGAGGCAGACTTCTTCTTTTACATCATCTACTGTAATTTTTAAAATTAATGTTAACTGAATCTCTCTTCCTTCGGAACATTTAGGAGGTAGATCGTTTTTCTCCTAACCTTATTTTTTTATTCTTTTTTTATGTGAATAAATAAAAAGCTAGCGCCAGACTATCGTAGTGGAATTACAGCCTCCCCTCCTCCTAACCCTCCTTCCAAATCCCTTCCAACCCTCCCAAGAGTACTCTCACTGTCTCTCTCTGGCCGTTGCTAGTAGATTGCCAAGGAGGGTGGGGGGGAGGGGGAGAGGAAGATTTAAGATGGGGGAGGGTCGGGTGGGAAGGAAGAGAACCCTTTTCATTGGTCAAAGCGGCTCCCATCCCAAGGTCACTGAAGGAGAAAACCACTCTCCAGTTCGGGATCATTGGAAGGGGGGAGGAGGGGGGGGGAAGGGGGGGGGGGGGGAAGCGGGAGGATGAGACGTGATGGCATTCCCCCCTCCCGCTTTTCCCCTCCAACCCTTTCTCCTCCTTACCACTCCACTCCACTCGTCTGCTGCTTCAAGGCGTCCCCGTACAACAAGTGCAAAAGGCTTATAAAAGAAAAAAATAAGCAATAAATACGTTTTCATTGAAATCAGCTCTGACGCAATTTCAGAACTCTTGCAAAAGAACCAAAAATATTTTAATAGAGAATCTTTGGGACTATGTTTTACCTTCCAAACCCAAGCACAGATACCCTAAATCAGCCCTAATCCCTTCCCATATCCCTTTCCCTACCTAACCCTTCAATGCCCGGACTGAAATTTTTCATCCAAAAGCTCAGGTATAGTATATGAATCAACCCAGTTTCTGAAACTCCAAGAAGACAGCTGATTGGCTGGGAGCTTGGAAGGAAGAGTACTAAAGAAAACTCCGCTTGGCTTGGCTCGGAAGCAATAAATACGTACATAAGGACTAACGACAAAATAACTTCAGGGCTTCTCATAGAAAAAAATTAGCGTCGTCGGATTATATGATTTTGATGTGCATCATGTAAATATTCATATTGTATGTACTATTTTTTGACTCATATATTTTTAATAATGTGTGTTCCTAAGGAACACATTTGTCCCGGAATAATAACTTTCATTACATACGGCATTGAAATTGAGTTGAGCTGTTTCTTACTCCAGATCGATGCCTTATCCGGATTTTACTTCTCAAATCCTCATTATATCCACGTTAATTTTCTAGGTGTCTTCTTCCACGGTTCAAGATCAGATATAACCCATTATAACAGAGTATTGCTTTTAAGCACCAATGGCACTGTATGAATTTTCCGCTCTATTTAGGAAATATCGTCACTAAGTTTTATTTGGTGGTGTAAATTTTAATGACGAAATATTTATCAGCCAAGATATTTACGATTGAGTGCAAAATTTTCAAGTTTTCAAAACGAGAAAAATTTTGAAAATTTTGAATTCTCCCAGAAGTACGAAAGAGTTAACAAAACAGGGTAGCGAAGCGCAAGGGAAGGAATGAAAACGACAAATCGCGTTCGTAATTTTCTCGCTAAATTTGCCCGTTAATACAAAATTGACACAATACGAAGCTAGTTTTCCTCGTAATTTCATCGGGTAATATCCGCGCGAACTTTTTGACGAAAAAAAGACGTTAGGGAGAACATATTGCACAGGGGACACAACCTCGAGGTACTTTTTAATCCGTCTTTATTAAAACGACATCTTGTCCAGAGAAAAAATTATCGTAAATAAATATAAATAAATACCTCCATATTATAAAAAAAAATGTGTTGACGTTATACTGCCCAGCACTTTTTCCATTAATTCCGCAATAGACGAAAGAGTACTGGAAACTCACGCTAAGAGCTACATGCGGATAATTAATTACATTTTTTTCCATGAGCCGACCTCAAGAAAATGATCCCTCAACACTTTTTTTACACCCCACTCCGCATCAGATTCTTTTCTATCGGAGCCAACCCGAAGCAGTTAGAAAGGAAGGAGCAGTGTAGAAAGAGATAGAGAGAAAAATGAAATGTTCCGTTGATTGGATGATATTTTTCGAAGCGAATAATTCAAACCAGTTCCATTACTCCCATCCACTCCATCTACGACTAGGTTTTCTAAATATCCCTCCAGCCAGTGGCTTAACTATAGTGGAGAGGGGTATAGGAACACTCCTCCCCCTGAAGTCCTAAAATTAATCGTATTACAGCAATTATTTTTGTTTAAAATGCAGTAATAACATATTATAGGTTTAATAACCCCAAATAATATTTTTATTAGTAGTTTTTATTAGTAATGTTAAAAGTAGCGATGAATTAAAAAAAATAAATTCGCATTGCAAAGTAAAATTTTATAAATTGAATACTAGTAATTCAGAATTATTTAAGAGCCATTTCACTTTCATTTTTACTTAGTTTCTTCGTCTGTCTGTTACCAAGAGCTGGACTGGAGTTCGTCGCTATGCCATCTATTATGGACTCCATGAGGTAGCGGGTTGTAAATGCTCGCATAAACCCTTTTGATTGACGATGGGCTTGACTAGTGCATTCTAATCAAGATACTAACTAAAAGAGATACAATTAAATTGACATCCCAACGAATTGCAATTGTTAAATAATGCTGATTGGGGAGTGAGATCCAACCCACCCAAAGCCAAGTTCTTGCTACGCCACTACCTCCATCCATCTTAGGAATGTTGTGCAGAGGGGTGAGTTTTCACCAACGCGCAATACGCTACATGCGCAGTTAAAGTTTTTGAAAAGAGCACTCGCATTGCGATGGCTGGTACGAGGAAAGAAGCATGTACCGTTTCCATGAGAATTCAAAATGTGCTCATTAAATTTTACTTCGTCGTCTGACGAGCATATAAAAAGGTCTACGCCCGAATATCCGTTTCTTAAGGCAGATTCCTAGATCAACGCTTGTAAAAGTAAAGGATAATGTAGAATTTTGATAGAATATATATGTCATTTTGACAAAAATCTGACAAAGCATTTCTCAAGCCATAAATGTCATCTAAAATTAGAATTTAGGCAATTCAACAAACTACTTTAAGAGTTAATATAATATAAATTCTGTTATTGAAGTTACGCCATTGTTGTTCCATGCAAATGGGGCCACAGTCTACTCAAATAGCGGGAAAAAGTATTATCTTTAAGGCATAAAAGTAGTATTATCCGCATTTTTGGCACTAATGCTCTAATTCAACTTTCAAATCGATATGGGCGCCGACTATTATAGTCAAAAAATCTCAAATTAATTTCGTGAAAAGTACCTTTAGTTTACGAGAATCCCTTTCCCAGAAAAGTTGATGACGTCACAAACGCATGCGGAGAGCGTCCAAGCATCTAATCTTCTCCTCGGCCTCGTACTTTGCCTGATTCCTTCTCGTTTACAGTCTTGTGAGCGATTCCTTCACTCCATGAAAGATTCTTCATGAAGGAGTAAATGGGCTATAACTCTTATGACGTCACCGACTCACGGAAAGGGTGCGGCGATATTCGCGTTTCCCAATTCATAAATTTCCGAAAGAGCATTTGATCGGGAGAGATTTTTGCGTCGTAACTCATATTTCTCTTCCATCAACCGAACTCTTTTAAATAATTGCGTTTTATATATGAGTGAACGACCTCAATCGTAATATGTATAATTCAGCTATCACGATCACTGATGGCTGGAGGGAAATAGTAATATTCAAAAATTTTCCGCTTTTCCTCCTATCTTCGCCCTCTTCCTCTCGTCATCATTCTAACCGAAGTGCGGCGGTGGGAGCGGTTAATTTGCACTTCGCCTTAGAAAGAGAGCCTGTTTTAATTTTTCGAATTTGCATCTGATCTGATCCCTCGTCTTTCGAGCAGTGAGTGACTTGAGGGATTTCTTGGGAGTGAATCGAACCGTAAGTAGCTATCGATTCCATTCCGTATCTTCTGCGAAATCTACAAGGTGGCCTTCAATGAAACTTCAAGGGTATTCGCGTCACTGTCAAAAGGAAGGAGTGGGTATTTCATGATTGATAGTTATGCCCAAGATCATAATTAATAACACTCTTTTACTTGCTTACGTTTTCCGTTACCATTCTAGCTAGCCACGGCAGCCACCTGTCCAGCATATCCCTATGTACATTGGATTGATATCTGCTGTCGGATATGCTAAAAATTTTCCATGCAATGTTTATATAATCTTTGTGACGCATTGAAGAAAAAATACGAAATTAGGGTATCCACCGCAACATAAATAGAAGTAAATTAATGCATCAAAGCATTTAACATGACCATGCCAACAAATAAATTTACTGATATCTCCAAAAATTATTCAAAAGCGCATACCATAAATTTAGATTACCTCTACTCGCAAAATTTCCAATTTAGAGAAGACTTATTTATAATCAGTCGTAGTTTTTCACAAATTATAATTCCCAACAGTTTTGTTTTAGCATCAACAGTTTTGTCATACACGTGAATTTTATATTTGGGTTTCGATACATTAAAAACATACTGTAAAGTGGAATTCCTGTACTTATATCATTCGTATGCGAGTTGGAATATTGTTGAAAAGGGAAGAGAAATGAAGCAATAGCTCAGTCATGTTGCATATGGCATTTGGAAGAGGCGACCGAGAGTTTAGCTTATTTGCGGCGCTAAGAAAGGGCACGGTAGGGTAACTGGAGAAAAACCTGGCGCCAGTGTCAGCCTGCCCTTAAAAAATAATATGTCAAGCGTACCATGGCTCAACGCCCCATCCGACGGACAGGACTATACTTGCAGTGATGTACTTGAATTGCACTTTACTTGCTCAGTCAGGTTTCATGCAGCCCCTTAAAAATATGGGCCCCGCCGAGATTTGAACCTGATTCCATAAGATGTGAGGCCAACATTCCAGCTAAGGCTGCAGCCACCGCATCAACACGATTCCCGGATCTATTTGTTAAAAAAACTGATCTCCGCAATGCGCCGTGACGCATTGCTGCATAGAAAGAGTATCAGGACAAGCTGAAATAATACCAGGAACAAGATCGACTAAAAAACCTTTGCAGAAACTAAAGCGAAGCAATCATGAAGCACGTGCCCTCGAAATTTTCATTTCGTAAGAAAAACCACGAGTCGTTTTTCCCCCGAACAATAAAGGACTTTAATAAATAGAAGACAGAACTTCGGTAGTGCATTTCCTATATAATTGTCAGAGACTGAAGCTCAAACACCCCCCCGCCACCCGCCTGTTAAGGTGGCTTGCCGGGTAGTGTGTAGAAGTGGGTAATGTCTTGGAATTGAGAGTGCAAGTGTACCAAAGTACGCGCACTTTGGGAGGCGCCGCCCTTCCCATCCCTCCCCTTTCCCTCCCCACCCCCCTAATCTGCCCTTGTACGCGGGCCTCATCTCTGAGTTGTCCTCCACCTTCCCCCACCCCCTCTCCATTAAATTTCCTCCTCCTCCCCCCCGTCCTCCTTTTCCCACGCCACCGGACAACCCCCTCACGTCGCTTCTCCTCTTCACTCCAGAGCCACATTAGAAAAAGGATGCACGCTTGTGACCAAAATCATCGCTCTTATACTCGGCTTCCACCGTGTACCTCATGCAAAGGCCTCGCGAGCCTATTTTTTTGGATTGTCGCCGCGATTAATAAATAAATAGACCCTAATTTTTCTTTTCATTTGACCTTACACGTACTTGACGTGTTACTTCCGATGAAACAGACAGTCTTAAAACTTTCTTACAGACCTAATTTCCGTAAAAAAAAACTTAAAGATATTTTATTAAAATGTGTATATTTTCAACACTATGATAATTATAATAACACATTCTTATGACGCATTCATTTTGCGTCATAAAATGATTAGAAATCAACATGTCTTTATTAGATATGAAAATTTACACATTTTAAAAATGGCTAAATTAGAAATTTTATGTTATGCAGAAGAATACTGGGCCAAAAAAGGCCAAAAGTTCTTCAGATTTATCACGATCTTTTTCGAAGTGGATAACCCCTCGGCAGCTATTCGTCGGTTTGTGCATGGGACTCGCGTTGTTCCATGTAGTTTACACTCATGTGAGCAAATCATTCCCTCAATGAAATGTCCCCCTGAACAAGTAAGCGTACACAAAATACTTCACCAACTCAAGAAAAATGGACAGAAAATGTTGTGCTTTTTTGCTATTTTAAAAGTACGAGCAAATTACTGACCCTGAAAGTTTTTATATCGCCTTTACTTATCTTTCCCCTCTGTCTATCGAACTCTATTAAACATATCGATCTCAGGTCTGAGTAAACGACCCCATATTATCTCATATTCTGATATCATAATCTTCGTTTCTCTGTGAAAGTATTTTATTCTTAGCCCTTTCACTATTGGTGGGAGAGTAGTAACAGGGTGTAACATATTATACATTCTTCATAAAAAAGAGTTTTTCAATGGGAATGATTAATTTTTATCAAGTTTCAAAGGGTTAGTCTTTTTTCTAATCAATATTGTCTATTTTGACCCATCATATTGGCGATTGCATTCTATATTATTTCATTCGTAATCACGATTCCTTGTATTGGCCCGAATCCACGGATCCAAGGCACATGCTTACGGGATGAAAGTGATAATTGATTTCATCATAGATGCACGTTCAAGGAACTGACTCTATTTTATCTCTATTCATGTCGAATAGGTAGAAATACCAAAACCAATCATAGAAAAACCAAACTAGGTAGAAATCAGTTCCAGGCGATAAAAATTGCCATTCCGCTTCGCTTTGTTAACAGCCAACACTCGTTTAAAAGGTGGTAAAGAGGCATATACCCCTTAAAATCCTTACGCGAAGTGATTAGCTCACACTGAGGAGGAATAGATGTTCGTGATTGGTAGCTAACAACGAGTCTGGGCTGTGACATGCTATCATTCTATAAAAGATAATTTCCGGCGTCATTCGAAATAAATCTTTGATATTTTACATAATGAGAAGCACTTTCCTATTCTCACACTTATTTATTCATTCCAAATGGCCAAAGTTTCGGAAAATAATGCCATTTTCAAGGAAAATTATTTTTTCATTGGACATAATGACCTTATACCTTGAAAATGGCATTATATGCCGAAGCCTGAGATGAATGAATAAGTGGAAATAGACAAACACTTTTCATTGTGCTAAATGCTATTCTTCGTCTGCGTCATCGGAAATATCGAATTCCGGTGTCCGAGAGTCCGGTCGTCTCCAATCAATGGTTGATGACGCAAAAGCATCTAGGATGGCCTCTTTCCCCACGCCTAACTCACTCAATGCGTCCTTTTTCTCTGCTCACCAATTCGAGCGTCTATTTTTAAACTAGGAGGCCTCGGGAGCCGCACAGGTGAGATTGGGGGAGGGGATCTATGATAGACAGCCTGACTCGAGGGACTACCTCTCTTCCACACTCAAACCCAAGTGATGCGGTCCCCTCACCTCCGAAAAGGAAAACGCCTCCTTCGCTTTGCTTGTTCTCGTCCACCATCATCATCATCATCATCGCCTTCCCCCACTCTTACACAAAAACACACACATCCATACACCCTGCTTGAGGAATACGAGCTCTCTGGAGCTACTCTGTACCTGAAAACCGCTTTGAAAGCTACATCCACTGCTAGGAGAAAAGTTGACAGTTTATCTATTTAAAACTGATCTTAATAAAACTAAAATTTATTTTTTTCTCTCGTCAATGTTATCTTGATCGTGTTTGTATTACTCGTGCACAAATATGCGTGGAACAGACGACCTTGGTTGGCGAACATATCGCATGCCCACATAGTATTGCAATCCTAAAGCCAACCATTTCTCTCTATCCCTAACCAGCTCATTTACCATCCTCAAGCTCTTCTTCCCCGTTTTTTTCTTGATCTGCTCCAGTTGCTTGTTCCTTTGTCTACCTCTGCGGACTTTTCCATCAATTTGTCCATCCATTATGTTTCCAACCGAACGGCCAGTACGTGGCCACTACAGCTAGAACTTCTTTGGCGTGTAGCGATTCGTGGTGTCCAATCATCTCCTATTCCTCTACATGCTTCCTCAGTACTCACCCTATCCCCCCATTTATCCTCTGCATCCTCCTCCAGCATCAGCTCTCCAAGGTCTCTATTTTTTTCCACTTTATCTGACAGTCCAACCCAGCGGCGCAGCTAGGAATTAAAGCTAGGGTGGTTTAGGTGGAACTAATACCGGGGTGTGTGAAGTTATGGAATATCCAACAGGATAAGCGGTAGGTGCGAGATTAATAAATTGCGGACTTTTATGATAAACGGTTCAAAATGGTGAATTTTAAGGCTTTCTGAGGTATATTATGTTAATCCTTATATTAATCTATTATTAATATCAATCCAATGAAGTAAAACTGATTAAACTGAAAAAGTTCTCTGAGCTCTGGGGGGGGGGGAGGTTTAAACCCGCAAAACCCCCTCTCGCTGCGCCACTGGTCCAACCTACTCAAACATAGTGTGCCACTGCCCACATGAATGTTTCCAAGTACTGTTTCCAAGTACTGTTTCCTGGTCTCAAGTCTTAAGCTCTTTGAGCATTGTAGCAGCCTCTTTGCCTTAGCTTTGGATAACCGACGCCTGAGACATGCCGTGCTTCTACCGTCCGAGGTAATGGTGCTCCCCAGTAGGTTCGTGAATAACTTCGAGGCTAGTGTCAGCCACATTTTTCTCTCTTCCACACAAGTATCTCGGTAGCGTCGTGATTTCAAAATGCATGTTGAACTGCTTAGTTCTCGATGGAAGGCCTCTGGGATGCACGACGCAGGGGGGTGGCCAACAAGGGGTGGGTGAAGGATGGTGTGAGGAATTTGTAGAGAGGGTGGTGAGGGGTTAGAGTGGTAGCGGAGCTAATAAGAATGCGGCCGTTAAGTGGAAGGGTTCAAGAAAGGGTTTTTTTCAGAAGAACGGTGTGCCTTTCGGGAGGGTTGTTTATAATGAGAGGAGAGACCCCTACAAATAACCCTTAAGGGGAGACCCTGCTTGGTCAGGGAGGAAAAAAAACCCTGGCTGAAGTGATCGGTGGAAACGGGATGCGCTGCTGAGCAAACGTCAAACAACAAGAGCGATGGCCGATGGGCCCTGCCGGACGGACGCGGTCCTTTCTCTCAAACTTCTCCTCACTCGCACTCACAATTTTGTGAAAAAAAGTCCCAGAATTTTCCCAGTTTCTTCATTACCGATAAAAATGGAAAGTTCTGTAGGAGCTCAGTCAATAACGCAGGCCAACAAAAAAATTTGCTTTAAAACTTTATTTTAATAGCTGATCTTTATAGATTTTGACGTGCCGAATCCAAACCTGGCCTTAGTTTTTTGTATCACCCATAGTTTCCAGGCAATATGTATTTAATATTTAGTCTAATACACCAATACGGTATACAGGGAAATCAATGAAACACTGTGTTACATCATAAAATTGTTTGTATCTACTACAGCGTGATAATGCAGGGTTCACTTGTCAACTGAAATTGGTCTACATTTTCTTTCCCTTTTTTCCTTGAAGCATCTTGTGTAGCTTTTTCTGCGATGAATCGCTTGCTGAACTACTCGGTAAAGTACCAACAGTAATCCCCATTATCTTCGTTCATTAGACCTACTTTTTCAATTTTATTATAACTATAAAAAAACTGTTAAATTCTAAAAATATTGCTTGATTCCATAAATTTAACTGTAAAATGTGAATAAATGGTGGGTGATACAACTTTAAACCATCATATTTGGTTTCAGCAACTTTAAAAACATAAGGATAAGGTATTTTCAGTGAAAAAGTTTTTTCATTTTTGGCCTGTGTAATTCATGTACGCACCTTAATCCGCAGAAACTCTTCAATTTTTATTTACCAACTAAAAATATATAAAATCATCCTCAAAATGTTTTCCTGCCTTCGATTCGTTTCATATACGACAGCCGTGGATTCTTTCGCGTTGGTAAAGAGAAGAAAAAGTTCTTTCATAGTGAAATCCATTTAAAGGGAAAAAAAATTTTAAAATTCAAAAATTCTGTCGCTGGGGTGGACAATAATATCCAATGTGTGCATTGAAAGGGTTGAAAATGCTATCGTATAGCATTTTCAAACCTTTTTCACTGCATTATTGGAGCTCTTCAATGTTAGCAACGATCTGCTTTCTTATGTGAAATGATCAATCACTCAGTGACTCAACCCGAAGACTAGTTTGAATAGGTTAGGGTAGAGTTTGCCCGGGACTGGGCCACTGGCGAGTGAATACCAAGCATTCAGGTTAGGAAGGCCATACTACCAGCTCCACCCCCTGGGCCGCCATCGCACTTCGAGGATTTCTACTTGGTGGATGATGCAGTTGGCAGTGGGCAGGTAGCGCGCATGGCAAAGAGCTCGCAGCAATGGTGGAACAGCTTAAGACTAGATAGCAGGAAACAATACGTGAAAGCATTCTTGTAGGCATTGGCCCTCTCTGATTCAGAGGCTTGGACCATCGCGATAAAGTAATCAGAAAAGATTAGGGTCATTCGAGACCTGGTGCTGTACCTGGCAATAGCTGGGAATGGAACCCGGGACACTCTAAGACGAGGCAATCGCTCTTGCACACTAGGCAGGGATGCTGGCTTACAAAAAATATTGGGGGGGCCCAAACCGGGGATCTTGCCCCGGGAAATTTTATAAGTAGTGAGTTTTAAGTTTTTTAAGCATTTTAGAAGAGTCATGGTATCAACATTAGACACTGATAACCCGAATCTCGATATTTGGACACTCCGGGGAAAATCGACAAGCCTGACACATTTTTTCTCACGCCCATAACGAATTTTTGAGGGGGCTCGGGCCCCCTCAGGCCCATTGGGGTCGGCGCCACTTCCACTGGGACACCACCCCACTCCCCATTCAAGCTTTTATTGAGATCATTGTAAGGTGCCCTAGTTTTCCGGCTTCTTAGAGAACTTTCAAGACGACTGAACTGTTTTGCACCTTCTATTTTATGACGCATTTTTATGAACCGCTGAATAAATTATAATTATAAGTAAAATCGTCGCTTTAGACAGCACGCGTCTGAGAAAAAAAAAACAAGAGAATGTTACCATCAGACTACATACTAATGTCAGGCTTAAATCAATTCTAAGCTACAATGATTAATGACTAGCCGTTGACAAATTTTAATTTTCTCTTAATATGTATTCGTGTTACAGTCATGTAAAACACTACATGAAACAAGTATTTTGTGCGTAGTCAAGCCAGTACGAATGCAATTATACACTTATGGTGAAATTCACCATGAAAAAACAGTTCGCCCTTGCCTGGATTCGAACTCGTATCTCCTGATTTAAGGTCGGCCTTGCGTTGAGAGAAGATGGCTTAGTGGTGTAACTGGTAAGCAAACCAAACCGGAAATCGGCGGACTCGGGTTCGCATCCCGACAAATCACAAACAAATTTTCGTGACGAATTTGAGCCTTAGTGTATATTACAGTCTTGTTTTGCATGTGGCAATATATGTTAGATAGTATCACACTCCACCTGCACGAATGTTCGTCTAATCTTCACTACTGTTAGCATATTTTAGATAAGAAAGAGGTGGTCATGTGGGTTAATAATTACATTCTGGTGATTGGTCACCCCTTGCCAAACATCCTAGTGAAAGGCACGCAGGGTGTTGTGTACATGTAGATTACTATGTTGTGCTTTCACAGCGTTTACTAAAATGTAACTTCTCTCTAGTTTTGATCTGAGTAAATAGGTCCATATTCTCAGACACTTCGGCTTCCGGCACGGTGGAGGCGAAAGCCGTTTACCTCCATTGATCTGCCAAGAACCCTAAGAGATATTCCCACTAGAAGTATCAAGTTTCATCAGAAATGTCCGAGCTTCCTTCTAGCGGAAGACACCATGCATGGAATATATTTTGTAATGATTTTAAAGTAATTTATGTTCCCCATGAATTGATTGATCAACAGCAATATCAATTATTGTCAGTACATTAACTGTATTTTAAGCGCTAACATTCAAGATCAATAAAGAAACGTCTTTGAGAAACTGGAAACCCTCTAATGGCAAATATTAATTTGAGAATCATTGTATTGATATTGGAATAAAACCGTAAAAGTTTCCAAAAACTTTTCGAAAAATTTTTATCATGAAGATATATCAATCTACCTCGCAAGAACGTTCAGATTTTGCGCGGCTTAACACTCAACTATTGATTCAATGTCAACTGAATCAGATATCCACAGGTAACCGGCATTTTCTACGAGTTGAGAAGCTCAGACGCATAGAAAATAGCACTCGGCTACCGAAATCGTTTTCCGTTGACATGAAATTAAGTGTGGAGCACCACTACTAAGTGTCACTACGAATGTATACAACTTCCGTAAAGTCACGATTGAAACAATTTCTTGCGTAGAGACCTAGAAACTGTTATTGTGCGGAATAATGGCTTGAAAATCTTATAGAAAGAGGCTCGGATACTTTTTATTAAAAAATATATCGAACTACTAAATAATTAGCTTGTATCAACAGAGACATCGAGTAGTTTTCCGAAATTAAACACCTCTTTCCTCTCGATTCACTCAAGGTGACACTCGTTAAAGGGTATGGACATTAAATCGGTCAAAAAATAGAGTAACTGTTACGTCTGATCGTAATACCTGTAAGAGAATGCGACGATCAGATTTAAAATAAATACAGCCGGTTCCGTTCATAATTGCACCCTCCGGCTCGCGCTGTTCCGTCTTCTCTCGTGTGGATTATGAATCGCTTATTTTTTTGTCGTTTTCCATTCACCTATTGTTCGTGGCGTCTCATTACTTTTTTTTGCCGCTTTTAAGGGTGAAGGGTAAATGGAGGTGAGGAGTTGTAAGGCGACGGAGGGAAGAAGGAGACAAGGAACTCTCGGAGTTTGAGGGGGGGATGAAGGGGGAGGGTTGGGTGGTGGAGGGAGGAAAGATGTTTTACCGGCACTGCGTTGTAGCGGTGCGTGAGGAATGAAGCCAGAGTGGGGAAGAAAGAAAACGAGAGGGAAAAAAAGAAGAACTAACTGCGCTCACGTAAGGAGCGCGCTCGAGAGAATAAATTCAAATCAGGAGACGTGAAAAATCCGCGGCGACGACTCGGAGGGAAAAATTTTCATAAAAAGGCAAATGTACGAAAAAAATCTCCCGAGAAAATCTTTCCACTCCATAGTAAGCCAAGCAAATTTGAACGGAATGAATTCAGACATAACATTGCTTGCTCTTGACTTCAATTATGACATTTCCTGCATCTATGTGTTGATATCAAGAAGTTAATTTGTTAGAATAAAATATATTGTTTCGGAAGTTCTCATGATTAAGTCACAAAAAATGTCGCCATTTTGAGTAAGTAGCGAAATTTTCATAATCCCCGTAGTACTTAAACAGCATTATAATGATACTATCAATGAATTGACACGAGAGGCACATAAAATAACGTTGATTGCGAAGGAAAGAGGAAAGTGGTCGCTGAATAGAGGTGACAGTTAGAGGCGGAGTTGAATCCAAGTAAAATTCACTATTACACATCACGTACAGATGAGGAACCAAATATATATTTTCCCGGCACTAAATAATAAAAAAGAGCAACTGCATAACCTTTTGCGACGGGTGATTCGTAGTAAAAGGTCATCATTCTACAAATTAATTTTTATAAATAAAATCCGGAGGAGCTGATAGTTTGCTGAAATGAAGATTAGAAGTGTGAGTCCTACAACCAATTTAAATAGGAATTAAAGTCTTCGAAACCGAAAAAAACTGTTTTTAGAACTCGTGGTATTTTTACAAAAATTGCCTCATTTCTGCTTCACCCATTTTTTATACCATCACAAATTCTATTGAGTTTAAGCTTCATCGGAGCTGACTTCGTACTAGACCTTTAAAGAAAATCTTCGGAAGTCTAATAAGTACCCAAATTAATCACGTAGATGCAAGCTATGAATAAATTTAAAGGATTTTTAATGGAATAAATATATGCCTGGTTCAGAGATATTAGTGCTTCGTTTTCTTATTTGATCGCTCCAAATACTTCCATCGCCATCCGTTCCAATTTCATCCCAATCGCAATCACGTTTTCTTTAATTTAAAATGAACAAAGGACGACAGAATGGATAGTAACCGTGAGTTACAGGAGACTATACTACTACCTTATTCGGGATATGTAACTTGCGGTTAAGCTTTAAATTCCAATTAAACCCCACCGTGAACGTCAACTTCCTATAGAGATTCAGTTTTCCAGACTGGAACGAGAGAGGCGATATCCCTCCCCGCATGTACCCATATTTTTATACTTCTCAAAGGAGATATTAACATTTCACCTGAAATTTATATGGAATCCCCACTGAAATGTAATACGGCGTGATACCATAAAAGGACACTTTTTAAGATTTAGAGGAGGAAAACCTGCTAGGCCAACAGTTATGTAATTTAACCACGACCGTGCTATTCTTAAAATCCCAGATCTCGGGGTAGGTTAACCCTATTTAACCCAAAGCTGCTTCTGAGAAAAATCAAATTTCAAGATTTTTCATTTTGAAAACTTGTACACAATCACAATTATCGTGGCAGCCAATTATTTCGACATTGAAATTTCTCCACAAAATAATGCGTTGTTTAGATATTTCCCAAATAGACCTCAAAATCAATACATTTTTGATGTTGCCTAGAAGCAAAATTGTGTTATAATGGGTTGATGAGGGAAAACGATGTCTGGCTTCATCTCCATCTTTCAGTATTCCATGCACAGTCAAACCTCTCATGCACCCATCTACTCACTATCAATATGATTAAATTGCAACAGATGTTTTGGCTTCATCTAAGACTACAAACCTAAAAACTACAATATTCCGCTGCCACTGCATTTGGAAATTCTCAACTTCATGTTGAGTATTTCCAAATGAGAGATGATAAAGACATGATGATAGGTTTTTGATTTTTTTCTCACATAATTTGAAAAACATTCTCCGCTTACCGACGTACTTTGGAAAAAGGGATCATGTGAAGAAGATAAAGGATATAGACGGCAGAACAGAGAGATTTACGATGTCATTCTTTCCTCGAACCATCATCGGTAGAACGAGGAATGGAGAAGGCTTCGTATTCGAGAAATTCATGGCGGCAGTCACTAGGACAACTCACTCTTTCCAATCGTATTTATTATTCTTTTTACATCTGCACGGAATTTTACTCATTTCTTAATTTTTAAATATTGTTTCCCGATTTCCGGCCGAGTGCTTTAGCCAGTTAAGCCCCCGAAGCGGCATTCTCCCCTGTGGAAATTTGAGGACAAGGTGGTACCTATACTTAAATTGCTTCCCATTTATTTCTTAGCAGTAAGCATTTATCATGACTCTAACCTTGCATGGTGTTCGCGCAATCCGGCCCGAAGGTGGCACAGAAGAAATGCGCGCGGGGACGTGTGCCCCGGGTTATGATGAAATGAAAGGCGAGGACACCTTCAATCGAATTTGTTTTATTCGCGCGCAACTTGCGGGGAAGCGCACGCCGAACACTCCGCGTCCACACGCTCCCGGCTTTGGTGAAACACTGACTAACACCCACGCCGTCGGCGAGGGCATCGATGCTAGGGTAAAAGGGTTACTGACCCTGAGTAACGGCACTCTCTCACTCCACACTCCAAAAGGGTGTGAGTCGAGTCCCCTTGGCGGAGACCAGCGGAGACCAAGAGAAAGGGGGCCGAAAGGGACTTCGCCGGGCCTTGGAAAATCCCGAGTGCGACGACACTCGCCGCAGGGGAGGGGGGGAAATACCCAACATTCCGCCCGCCTTGAAAAGCTGTGATTTTCAATAAAGAGCGTGGAGCGTGTGGGGGAGTGCAAAACAAACAAACACATACATCATATACACATACATGGAAGAAACACATAAATAGATAACTGCCAAACATAGTGAGAGCCTTTTGATATGAAGTCTCTGTGTCCGTGATGAAGGCTCACTTTCATTGCATGTGGCATGTTCCACATAAATACAAGTAATGAAAAAGGAAACTGAAATATCACTCGATATTTACACAAACGACACTTGATGAAATCACTGACACTCTTACTAATAAATTATCACTCACAATAATTCACTAGTATACTTGATAAAAAATGTCACCTCTTTACAATGATAGCTGAAAACAAGTCTATTAAATCATGAAAGTTTATGATTAAACAAGATTCTCTCAGTCTGCAAGTAAAACTTATACAAATGGAAATTTTCAAAAATGAAATTCAACGTTCAAATTTTAGCTTTCCTCTTTAGGCAAGGGACAGAGTTTGTTGACCGCCCGCCGTATTAGCCCGGCAGTCGTTCTCACTGTCGCCACTCTCGAAACCCCATCCTCACCGGGGTGGAGCTGCACGATGCGACCGAGGCTCCACCGGAGAGGGGGTAGATTGTCCTCCTTGATAAGGACCAAGTCGCCTTGCTGCATGCTGGGTGCCTCTCTGGTCCACTTGGGTCTAACCTGGAGGCTGGACAGGTACTCCTTGTGCCAACGAGACCAGAAATGCTGTTGCATCCTGGTCACGTGCTGCCATCTGGATAGACGATTGACGGGGATATCAATCATATTTGGGTCAGGAATGGCAGTGAGTGCGTCGCCAATTAAGAAATGGCCAGGAGTCAATGGATTGAGGTCATTAGGATCTGATGACATTTGGGTAATTGGTCGGGAGTTAAGGCACGCCTCTATCATAGTTAAATAAGTGTATGTCTCCTTATACGTGAGGGATGCGTTCCCAACAATTCTCCTGAGATGATATTTGAGTGAACGGACAGCCGCTTCCCAAAGGCCTCCAAAGTGGGGTGAACGAGGGGGGATGAAATGCCAATTGATGCCTTGTGAGGATGAGTAGTGATGAAGTCTTTCCTGGTGTGACTTCGATGAGAATACTTTCTTGAGATCCTTCAATTCCCGATTCGCGCCCACAAAATTTGTGCCATTGTCTGAATAAATGTCGCTGCACTTTCCTCGTCGAGATGTGAAGCGCTTTAAAGCTCCCAAAAATGCTTCTGTCGTCAAATCTCCCACTAATTCAAGATGCACTGCCTTGGTGGAGAAGAAAACAAATACAGATATATAAGCCTTGATTGGCTGAGATCCTCGACGACGGCTAGTTTTGACATAAATGGGGCCGCAATAATCAACCCCGCACCTTAAAAAGGGGCGAGTTGGTTCAAGTCTCTGTCTTGGTAAATTACCCATTAACTGTGGTACAGCCTTAGGGTCACTGCGAAAGCATCTTGTGCATTGATGTACGATCTGACGGCAGAGATTTCTTCCACTTAAAGGCCAGAAACGTTGCCGTATTGACGAAAGAAGCAGCTGCGGTCCAGCGTGAAGTTGCCTGATGTCTTCTTGCATCACGATCAATTTTGTCAGATGATGTTTCGGAGGCAAGACAATTGGATGCTTCTGACTATAGGAAATATTAGAGGAACTTATTCTTCCTCCCACCCGGATCACGTTGTTTTCATCCAGAAATGCATGCAGCATTTTCAAGCTTGATTTGCTGCTAACTTGATTTTTCCGTTGAAGGTCATGAAGCTCTTTAAAAAACACTTCTCTTTGAGCTGCTTTAATCAGCTGCGTAAGAGCCGCCTCTATTTCTCGAGCCGTGAGCTCTCCCGTTTTCCTCTCAGTGCGTGACTTTGAGGCGTTGTGTCTGAATCGCAGGCAATAAGCCGTTACCCTCTGCAATTTGGATAATGACGAATAGCGCTGGATTAATTGGTTCACCTCCACTGCAATTAAAGCGGTGGCCATTGGTCGTTTCTCGGGGAGCTCTAGCATCTCAATGAATGATTCTGGCGGCCATTCATTTTCATGTCCATTCATCCAAGGCGGTCCTTGCCACCATGATGCCATCTCGTGCAATTGTTGTGGGGTAATCCCCCTGGAAATGTGATCCGCTGGATTGTCCACTCCTCTGATATGCCTCCATTTGCATTTACTTGTGAGCTCGTGGATCTCGGCAACCCTGTTGGCGACGAAAGTCTTCCAATCGGATGATGGTGCCTTCAGCCATGAGAGGACCACTGTAGAGTCTGACCACAGAGTAGGGCTTCCCGAAAATGAGAGTGATGATGAGACCTTATGAATGAGGTTTGCGAGAAGTACTGCTGCGCAGAGTTCTAGCCTGGGAAGAATGGTTTTCTTCAGCGGCGCCACTCGCGACTTGGAGCATAGAAGACGCATCATGAATTTTCCATCCGATTCGATGGACCTGACGTATACACATGCACCATAAGCGGATTCTGAGGCATCACAAAAGCCGTGAATCTCATGAACACTGCAATTCTTCGCAATAACGCGCCGGGGAAGTCGCAAATCATTTAGGCATCTGAATGATTCACGGAAATCAAGCCATTTTGAATGGAGCTCCGCAGGAAGTGATTCATCCCATTCCAATCTGAGTTCCCACAGTCGCTGAAGGAATATTTTTGCCTTTAGAATGATTGGTCCTATAAGACCCAGAGGATCAAATATCCTCGCAAGATCGGAAAGAACTGATCGTTTAGTTACTCGGGCTTTACAATCGAAGTTCTTCGTGTCGAAATGGAAGACGTCCGCGTTTGGATTCCAAAGAATTCCCAGGCTCCTGATGGTGTTGTCTCCTTCCGGACGAATCTGATAAGATGCCTCCCTGTGGTTCAATGGAATTTTCTTCAGCAATGCGGGATGATTGGAGCACCATTTTCGAAGCCTAAAACCTCCTCTTTCTAGCAATGTGATAATTCCTTCTTGAACTTTCTCAGCCTCCTCGATCGAGTTGCTGCCTGTGAGGAGATCATCAACGTAGAAATCTTTCATCGCCACTGATGTAGCGCGAGGATCACGATGCGATTCTTTCCTTGGTGGATGGTCCTCTTCCTCTACGACTAACTCCATGTGCCCAAGATCTCCATATTCCTTCATGAATGAAGAATATGCTAATTTCCTCTCCTCATCCCTTAGAAGTCGCTTCTCAATCATCATAAATCTGCGATTGGCGATTTGCTCAGAATCTCCAAGGTGACTGATGTCTCCTTTGATGGGTAGTCCAACGATGAAGCGCCCATCTGCCTCTCTTGTGGTGTTTTTCTTGAAATGTTCTTCACATTTCACCTCTTCTGCTGAGAATTTTGAAGCAGGTTTGCACTCCTCCAATTTCCAGAAGTTTTTTACCTGGTCTTCCAAGTTTGTTTCCACGCTAAAATGGCATGATGATGACGATGACGCTGTTGACACCTCCACCTGGCATGGAAGACTTGCTGTAGTGGACTGTATTTGTGTTGAAGACGGAATGAATGGTGCTGAATTTGCTGGTAGATTTATTTGCGGGAGCTTCACGGGAGCAACATCGTGGCCCTTTTCCTTTGATTTGCTTGCGGTGGGTGATTGTATTATTTGTTCGGCCTTTGAGACGGCATCAAAATACGCGTCTTCGAATTCCTCCCACTCTCCTTCGCCTCCCGCATTCAATAATTCGATCTCAGATTGCACATCTTCGAATTTCTGCCAAATATCCTTAAATTTCTCCAGGCGGAGACGCAATTCATCGATTCCATCAGGAATCTCAACTCTTTCCACAAAATTCTTAAATCTAGTGACTCTAGCCTTGACATGCCCGCGTTTTATAATTAATTCTTTAATTTTCTCTGCCATCGCTCTGAGAAACGTGCCTTAATGGGTCAATTAGCAGGAAATGACAGGAAAGGGTATGCACTCACTGCCTACCTTGTGCTGCGATGGCTGCGTAGTAATGCTGCGCTGCTGGTGCGCCGATGCCGCTACGGTGACTGCTGTGTCCTCCGCAGGTTGGATGGCACCTCTCTGGAGATGCTGATTGATGAATAGTGCTGATGGTCCTCTGCTCTGAAGACCCCGATTTGAGTGTTTGCCGGGAGATGCCTCGCGATGAAATAATCTTGCGCCGATGCACAAAGATTCCAATTATGATTGCCGATCACTGGTGTGATCCGGCCCGAAGGACCAAAAATGTTCGCGCAATCCGGCCCGAAGGTGGCACAGAAGAAATGCGCGCGGGGACGTGTGCCCCGGGTTATGATGAAATGAAAGGCGAGGACACCTTCAATCGAATTTGTTTTATTCGCGCGCAACTTGCGGGGAAGCGCACGCCGAACACTCCGCGTCCACACGCTCCCGGCTTTGGTGAAACACTGACTAACACCCACGCCGTCGGCGAGGGCATCGATGCTAGGGTAAAAGGGTTACTGACCCTGAGTAACGGCACTCTCTCACTCCACACTCCAAAAGGGTGTGAGTCGAGTCCCCTTGGCGGAGACCAGCGGAGACCAAGAGAAAGGGGGCCGAAAGGGACTTCGCCGGGCCTTGGAAAATCCCGAGTGCGACGACACTCGCCGCAGGGGAGGGGGGGAAATACCCAACACATGGATAACCTTATATTATTTCAGACTAAGATTATATTATCAGAAGTTTAGGAATTTATTAAAAAGTTTAGGACTTTTCCCTCGTTAGACCACATTTAGAATACGCTGTCATTGTTTGAGACCCTCATGATAAAGGCTTAATAACAAAGTTAGAACGCGTGCAAAGAAGAGCTAACAGGTATGTGACAGGTCGTTACGATAGTCTTGTTAGTGTAACTGACCTCTTAGATAAACTCGGATGGGAATCTCTGTCGGACCGTAGATTGAATAATAGATTAACCTTTTTGATAAATTCAAGAGCATTGTCTTTTCTAACGAAGTTAACCATATCTTACGGACGCCAACATACTACGGAAGATAAGATCATATAAATAACATAAGAGAGATAGATTGTAGAACAGACAGGTTCAGAATGTCTTTTTTTCCACGATCAATAAGAGATTATAACGGCAGCGATAGAACTCATAAATAGATTGAATGACATGTAGTGTAGCCTACTAACCTATGTAAAACTTAATGCATGTTTCTTAATTTTATTATTATTTCTAACAGCATATGGTAGTATAATTTGTTAGTGTACGTGACGCTTTTTTGACCGCGTGGTGTGTATGTGGGAGTCCAATTGCATGCTGCATGCTGGTGATTGATCACCCCCTGCCAAACACCCTCGCAGGGTATTATGTAGATGTAAATGAAAAGTGAAAAAAACTTATTTGTCCGACGTTTTGGAAATTGTTTTTTTTTTCCATCATCACGGCTAAATATGCGATGAAAGCATCAATCTCAGAAAAAGGTTCACAGGCAATTATCAACGCAGAAAATAGTTAACAATGTAAAATTAGTGTACATATTAAAGGAAATATATACAATTTGATTTTACACACCTTATTTGCTATATTTTTCGTTGGGTGATTTGTCTAAAATTGTTGCAAAAGGTTCATTTTGAGGTTTAATTAGTTTTCGTGTTTAAGATTGTGATATATTGTACTTAAATTACAGATATATTTTCTTTTACAAGGTGCATTTTTATCCCAAGAAATATGATGCATTTATGTAAATAACATTTTTAACAATTTTTATTCTGTATGTAAAATGCTTACTTTGTCGAAATTTGAAGAGAGGTCATTCTCGATTGCATGATTTGTAAATTCACTGAATATGATTTTATTTTTATGGCTTTCTATGCTGTGACAGTATATTTAACTCAATCAATATAACTATTATTAAAATCACTTCATAATATTCAATAAATGACATTACTTTTTAGATAAGGTCTCAGTTTTTTATACGCAAGTTTATATTGAGTAATATGATTATAATGTGCTATTTTGTAATCAGTATGTTTTTAAGATTCTATTTTCCTTTCCATAAACAATTCCCCAATATTGATTTTTAGAAATGTATGATGAGTTCGTTGAATTTTAGAATACTTTGCATGTGAAAATGACTTTTTTCAGATGAGTTATTGAATGGATTATACTTTTGGGAACTTTTTAAAAATTAATTTTCGTGGAAATCGTGGAGAATAATTTAACATATTAAATGATTTCACATTGCTCTTTAAAAGGGTTCTGGAAAATCTGCCAATTTAATATTAATTACTACGTTTAAAAATATTTGATTTCTATCAAGGCGTATTTGTAATAGTCTCTCGGATTGTGTGGAGCGATTCGACCTTGATGGGCACCCATACTATCTGCGTGCATATCTACGTTCTGTTGCTGCTATAGTAAATATTTTTATCATTATGCAGTGTACGTGAAGTAACATGCTGCATGCATACTGGTGAATGGTTATCCTCCTCCAAACACCTAAGACGTGGCTCGCATGGAATTATATGGATGCACATAGATTATCTTTCCTGCGCAGTTATAACTCGAACCCGGGAGCATTGGGGGGAGAGACGAGGGGGTTGGGGGGGTGGGCTGGGTTGGAGGAAGTTGCCGTGAGAGAGGTGGAACAGGAATTGTGAAAATGAGAGTTGGAAGGGATGCTGTGGGGTGGATTTTGTTTGGCCGTGTGTTATTTGGGGGCCGGAACAGGTTGGGCAGCTTTCTTGACGACGTCAGGTTGGCTGGTCGGTGGGGAAGGGTTGAGAGGGAGGGGGGGGGGGGTTGGGAGGTGAAGAAGAAGAAGGCTTCGAGAGGGGGTGGGAGGGGGACACGGGACTGGTTCTCGAAGGGAGGTGGAGTGGAGTGGGGTGGGGTGGAGTGGCCCAAGATGCGCTAGAGTGGAGCAATCCTTAAATATTTCTCCCTCCGCATTCGGGAGTTTTTCCTCCGTAAATACTGGGAAGAAGAAAAGCTACAATAAAACAGAGTAATAGAGTCAACTATTTGCGGAGATATATCCTGCAACAACATATCGAATGATAAACAAAAATATCGCACTGTACACTAATTTAATTTTAACCTGAGTTCAAAATAGAGAGAGCGAAATACATGATTGGTATTTGAGTTCTCCACCGGGTAATCTCCTTCATGGCAGCCATTACCCGGTGGAGAACTCGAATAGCCTTCACTACCAGCATACGCCGGGAAATCATCCGATCTTTTTTGAAATACATGTTGTAAATATACCTGAGTACAAATGCCTGTTGATTATTGCGTGGCAATCGAAACATCTATTTCAAGTTTTTTAAATAATATTAGAGCGAAGAACGATATCCTTTTTACCACTCTGCCGATTTGTACGTTGCGCAGTCTAAAAACTGCATACCAACACAAAAAATACAACTGTTGACCACCATTAAGTCCAAAGGAAATGTGAATACGGTTAGTGTCTATTTTAATTGCCTACTATGCAGTGTTCTATGGGTGAATGGTGAATGTTGCTTCTCCATTTTGTTAACTTAGTTAAAATATTGAAGCCATGAAAGAGGTAACGCATTACCAAAACTACGTTTTCAAAAATAATGAAGAAAACTGATCATTCATTTTAGATCAAACTCGAGAGAGATATTTGTATTTAAAAAACAAATACAAGATACTAATTTAACTGGAGCATGGCTTCAGTAAGGTTTTAAGTGCAAGCCTGTGAAAATTGTCGTAGCTAGAACTTCCCAATTCCAGCGCAATTTCTAGGACAAATAATTTAAAATAAACTTTTGTGGACTCATGAATAAGTTTGTGGAAAGGATCAATTAACGATGCAAATAAGATCGTACAAACTAGATTTTTCCCCTTTAAAGTAAAAATTACAACAAATTTTAGATTTTAAGATAAATTTTAATATTATCTGTAAAGAATATTCTCGATAACTGTCAAATGTCTCATTATATCTTTATAATAAAAATAAATGAGAATTAAAGAGTATTTTCAGCCTTAATCTGGCTAAATTTAACATATTTAGACTTTGTTGATTGCCATTAATTTTAGACGAATATCAGTAAATAATTGCGAAGTAATTATATTGAGGAGAATAGATGATTCAAGCAATGATAATTTTTTCTTCTTAAAAAATCTCTTATCTGAATTACTGAAGCATTAAAATCTAATTCACGGAGGTCATAGAATTATAAATCCATTCGTATCAAGATCACGCCCAGAAATACATAGAGGTATGCAGAGGGTTTCCGCTGATTCTGAGTCGCCGTGAGATTTCTCCGAACGTTCTGCTTCCATGCCTCTCTGGAACCATCGCTTGCCCCTTACTAGAAAAACCTGTTGTTGCTGAAATCTCCCTTATGCCTCACGAGTTCAATCAAGGGCCTATTGCGAAATAATTTCGTCCGCAGAGTCGGGCGGTCCTACCTACGCCCGGTGGCTAATGAAGTGCACGGGAGTTGAGCAACAAGTAACTTCCCCGCCGGACCCTGCAGCGGACCGCATCTCCAGCTGGAATGAGACGCGGGCCCCACGACGACATCGCTCCAGCTCCTACTCAATCGTTGAGAAGGAACGTCTCCCTCACTCTCTCTACCTGTCGCATTTTGCCTTATTTTAGTGAGAGTTAATTCATTTTAAACTTGCAGAAAGTGTACAGACATGACATTTTTAATATTTTCCGTATCCCAGAAAATCTTAGGTACATTTTTAAATTTGAAATTAACCCTTCATTATTATTCAATACATGTCTTTTGATACACCAATCTCCCTGGGATATTCAATCAATCGAGATCTCCAAATATATCTTTGCATTTCGATCGATGTAAATCGGAAGGATGTGCTATATAAAGTAACGACATCTCTGTGAGTTTTCTCGAACTACGTTGATGATTAATGGATTTAAACATGAAAGAGCGAGCGAGCAGACCTTGTGAAAGTTTTGTCAATAGGGTAGTTTCCTTCATCAAAGATAACGAAAGGCATTGATTGCAATTCGTTACCCGCCATTAGTGTATTCATAATACACAAATTATTTTTTTTTAGAAATACCGGTTTAGACGAATGGCAATGGTCAATTTTATCCTCATTTGAAAAAGGCCCCATTGGCGCCCATGCGATGCCACTCCACGTGACGTCACAGGGACCTAGTTTCTATACACGAGAGAATAGGAGTTTTACATCGTCTGAGATTACCAATGCATGCATGAGGCACAGAGCTCAGGGAAACATCTCTTAATAATCACCTATTAAAACTGGCTAAGGTCGGAAAGTTTTCTTCGTTTGATAAGGTATTAATAATCCTCATTAAGCCAAGCGCTACCAGCTAGCAGGGTACTCTGCTACCTATCCTGCATCGTATCAGCGCTCAAAGCCTCGCCCCAAGGTCACCTCACTAGCGGCAGCGGGAACCAGAACGACGTCACACGGAGTTTTCCTAGCATTCATACTTAGCCGTCGCGTTTTCGCGCGCTTGAAAATTTTCTTTTTTCGTTTAATCGCTAAAAATAGATATCGTCATTTAAAAATCTAAAAGCGTGAAATGCGTACTCCAGGAGTATTAATCTTTCCATTCAGGCAATAAAAAAATAATAGGAAACCACCCTATTCAATTTATTACCTATGGGCATGGGGAAGCTCGTTCTATATCTTATGTTTATGATGGAGTCTCCGTTGAATTTATTTTTCTTCAATTATATTCTCCAACATATTAATTTTTTATCCAAAGTGGGCAATGTATCTCAGGATATTCATCGAGTTATTCAATAATTAATCAACATTTTGGAAAATAAACTAGTACCTACGTACTGTCCTTAATGCTGTACATGATATGCTTAAAAGTTAGAGAATATTTTCACCTTAACATTCTAGTTGCAGGCCAATAAATGGAGAAGGAAAACGATTGTCACGGTCTTCTATGCCACTTTCCAGAAATTTTCAACATAATACCGTACGTTTTAAGCGAATAATATCTCGCAAAAAACAAACCGGTTGAGTAAAAGGGATGTAACCCTTAAATGCTTACATATTATATGTTATAAATATGAGATGTCATCTTAAAAACTTCTGTAGATTCTGAATGAAACAATTTTGAAAATTTATTAGCATCGCAAATAGTGTAGCCTCCCTCTGATGAAATATCCACATTTGGGTTGGAGGCCAATTTTTAAAAGAGGTACACTTCAACTGTAAAAAAAATTATGAAATGATCGGATTTCAACGTGCTGCACGTCACGGAAAGACCTTGACACTGCATCTCCTCCACTTGACCAGACTTACTTCGCTTTTTTTCCTGGAGTAGTTTTTGCGAAAACCTAAAGGTAAAGTGAAAGTTTCGGTACTCGTAATCTACAACAGAATCAACATATACCTGCGTAACAAATATAAAAGTGTTTACTCCAGGGATAAAATTTTCAAAATTCAGACGAAGATTAAGAGTTGAAAATTAAATTACTGACTGCTTATATTCATAGGTAGGTCAATTAAACAGTGTGATGAATATTATAAGACTATTATATTACTTTGAATGGAAGAAAACAACTGCAGATTCTGCAATATAATGAAAAACTCATCGGTTCCAGATTTGCTAGGAAATATTTATATACATTTAAACATATGTTTCTCGGGTCATACGACTCGGATTCAATCGTATTTTTCATTATCAACTAGGGATCTCCCTTATGAAAGCTCAAAAAATGAATTTCCACGGATTCCAATTTTCCATGTCCTGTAATTTAAAGTAACTTGGCTTTGCTAACATTCCTATAGCTAAATCCATGGGTAGTATACACTCCCTTCCCATGGGTAGTGTATACATCCTATTTAGTTCCGTTGATCGCACACAGAAGCAACTGCGCTCCATGGTAACAATGGGTAGAACATTTCCCTCTGACGCCTCGTCGCATGCCCAATGGACCAAAAGTAGAGAATTCCCATGGGCGCTCTGAATTTTCTACTTTTTCAGGGTAGTCGCTTATCCTCTCACTTAGATATATTTTTCTTAAAGATAAGAACAAGTCAGACCTAAATCAAAGCAATCTTTAGCCAAGAGTTTCAATTCAGTGGCGTTGCATTCATTTACATTTTTTGCATTAAAAAACAGCTTGACTCTCAATTTTCCGAGAAACGTGGATTCATTCCCAATTTTCTTTATTTCCTTCGGGATTTTTGGAGAAATTTTAGGAACTTTATATTGGTATGAGTGTTTTAAGACTTCAACATTAGAATTTGGAACAATGATAGGTACTGTGATTTGTTCTTAAATTACTTCCATATGGATATAATATTTATGATTTTTCCTATCATGAAATATTCTTAATACGTTGAATACATATATATAATTGACGCAGACGTAAGATTTTAAATCTTATGAATAATGGTAATGAGGAGATAGTCCTGGAAGTTTGTGGTGTAGCTCCAATAACTTCATCATTGATACGTATTAGCATTATTCATAAGCTAAGCCCTCTCCTTTGCTGTAGACTGTAATTATGATAAGTTAACAAATGGCTGTGCTATGAAGAGTCACGACCATTTCATCTACTATAAATTAGTCAACGCTCTTCTCAAAGCCTGCACTTCAAAATTGCGCCTAGTTGCGGCAAGATAAGCTGTTTTGAACGAGTTTCAGAGAGATTGGACGGAGCTGCATTTTCTTGCCAAATGCTCAATGAACCGAGAGAACACGACACGCCCGAGAGCCCTCCAGAGTCGTCCGTTTTCGCAGCTCCCCCTCGTCCTGGCCGGTTATCAAGCAAGAAGCCATCCCAACCGCCGCCGCCGCGGAAAGGCGCAGAATTCGGCGCAAATGGAAAGAGCATGCGGATTAAGGCCGGAGGTCAATCGTTTCCAATGTCGGGGATTCGCGGCGCGATTGGATGATAATTGTTGGCCATCCGGTCCCCTTGCAGGAGAGCGAGACCGAAGAGTGATAATCGCGCGTTAAAGTCTCCCAGTCGAGCGTTAAAGTCTCCGGGGAAACCCAGTCACTCTCTGCGGAAATTAAATGCTCCTCGCGGAAAAACCTTCTCACATATGTATTTACACGCTTTGTGACCTCCCTCGGAGCAACCTGTCTTTCACGTTCTTCTTCCAGTAAGTCCTCTGCAAATAAGGATGCGGGCGCGTGTGTAAATACGGAGGAAGCTAGCATTCGGTGGAAAGGCGGGAGTGGCGAAGAAAGGCAAGGGATCGGAAGAGAAGGAAGAGAAGTGGATGGACAGTGGTGGATGACTTGGCAGAGTTGCAACCCCTCCCCACCGACCAGACTCCCGAGAATACTCGCACTAGCAGAGGTCCAGCGGTCGAAGGGAATGCTTGGAAAGGTGCTAGGGAGCAACGAAGATTAAGAGAGGAGCGAACAATCATTTACAATCAAAGGGATGACATTCAGAAATCCCATACCTACTAGGATGTAGTGAAGATGGTTGCGGCAACATTTTTGCTGTAATATTCAATAATAATTTCGGTTTCCGTAATATTTTCTTGTTTAAAGGGTTAGAATACGAAATGCCAGCAACATCTCACTCAGTGAGTCATGCCAAACACATGTCTTGATAGGTTTAAATAGAACACGCATCCCAAATACTATGGACATTTGAATTTCTCATGTTCAGGGTAGTTGGGTCGAATACTTTCCTCCTGCGGGTAGTGCGGCGTAATTTTTGCGAGAAGTTCCCAAATAGGAGACTAAATGACACATTTTACATTTGGGGGGGATTTCAGGGGGATACCGGGGGTTTAAATGTGCATATTTTCACCGAAGCTCATTTGGATTTGCACTGGGGATCGGATTAGCGAAATTAGCTGTAATCGGAAAAAGAACGCAAAACTAACTTCGCTCTCCTTTCGACTTTTAATATCTGGGTGATTATTTCCCATGGTTTCACGTTAAAATATTTCGCTACATGAAAACAATCAAATAAATTTATTGGTTAACCTATAAAAAATCTCGTGGTTCTTATACGGAGCTCTAGGTGTATATTTAATTCTCTACCCAGTAACTGAAAGTTCTCATATGATACCGTACCTTGTAATTGTAAAATGCATATTTACTTCATATCCTACTATGTTTCTACACTATTCATTTCATTTGTAAAATGAATATTTAAATTGCTACATGAATACCGTGAACTCAGTTTTGAAGGCATGAACTATTAAAAAATAACATTTTCCTTTCTGCCTCGTCCAGTTCACCCATATTATTTACATCATTTGGCACGAATGTCAATAAAATCAATTATGTTTATATGTAGTTTCCATGCTATATAAATGTTACTAAAAGTTAAGAAAATAGTCATTGACAGCGCCAATTGAAAGAATTTCGCAGCTTACCGTAGGATTAAAATTGGGCATTGCAATATTTCCACCCAGTTTTATTTTTTACACCACACGTCTCGTTTATACAAACAACATTATCAAGTGCTGTTCATGCTGTTTGTAGCAACGATACGCATTATGCCAAAAACGCGTACTTATGAAGCATTTCCTAGTATAATTTGCTCGCAACGGAGATAGAGTAGGGGGTATTCACTAAGATCAGCTATACTATCCAATTACCATCATCAATATAAATGCGAAGGCTTAAAGATCACACGCAGGAATTCCTCTTGTCGAATTAGCATTTATAATAGGTTCACTCAACTCAACAGATGGCTCAAGATTATAACTTTCTTCGTGAAAATTTCTTGGCATATTAGGCCCAAGGAAAATAATTTAGGATAAAGTGCTCAGTGAATAAAAATATCAATGAGGAATTTTATGAAAATGCATTTGAGAAAATGGAATGCCCATCGAACCGTAGAGGAATTCAGATTAAAAATTTCCATAATTTAATATAATTTTGCATCGCGAAAAATAAGCGTTGAGCATATCCAGTTTCACAGTGATATTATTTCGGAGTGTAATATTAATGGATTTACAACATTACGCGTCTTCATTGTCTTAACTTTTGTTCCAAACAGTATTTTATATTACCAATATAATAATTTTATGGCGTCATTGATCAAATTTTAAAAGATCAAATGTAATATATGTAATCAAATGTAATTTACTTCTGTAAATATAACATGCTAAAAATTATTTAATACAAAAACCTCACCATGCAGGAGTTTGGAAAAATCCCCGCAGGGAAAATTCATTGCATTGAAAGGGATTCGAAGCTGTTTCATTTATAAATGGTGGGTTTATAAATTAGTAAATATCGTGTAACATTATTCCTCAGATTTTTTCCGTAAACTTACCACTCAATATAGCCTCTAAGGCCTTCATGCATAAATAATAACTTCAAAGAAGGCCTAAAATGTAAATGGCAGAAAATATGGCCACGAATTATAGTCTTATTGAATATTTCAGACGCTACCAGTTAGGGTTTATCCTCATTATAGACCATTTTCCATCCAAGCCATTCATAATAGTTAACGGATCTCTTGCAGGAAGTGCTGGATGGCGTTAGAGAGGGAAAAAAAAGCCTTTGCCTTTCGTGACCCGTCTCGCGATTTAGGAAATCTTCACTTATCTACTTCCTTTGTGGTCGTAAAATGCTCGTTCTGAAACCTTCTTCACGCCTCTCCATCACCCTTTCAACACCTTTTATGCGGAATGGGGGAGTCGTGGAATCTTCGCTGAATGGACGTCGAAGGATGAGAGGCCGACTTTCACCGCACGCTCAATCCCCACAATGCATTCCGTCTCCCACGTGGACGTGTACGCCGGCTTAACTCTTAACCCTTAACATTGCATGCTTTCAACTTCCCTTCCGTCTCAATTTTCCGGCTCCATTCTGGGAAATGAAAAAAGCAATTGCAGTCACCGCTTAAGTGCAGTGAGAAAGCAGTTAAAAAAACATATTTAAACAAATGTCTCCTAGGCCAAAATTGAGGCTGAGAGGTACAAAATTATGACTCAATCTTAGTTTTGTGTCTACAATACATCACTAAGGAAACAAACTTCAGAGCATTTCCATGTTTTTTATGATTATTTTTATTATTTCTTGGAATCACTCTAAACTCTGTCTGTCTTAAATTTTTAATGTTTAAATTAACCAAGTTTTCGGCACTCGACACCATTATTATGCTTTTTCATCGATGGGTGTCAAAAAATAATTTGTAATTACAATCTTAATAGTCCAAACCTGAAAAATAATATTCGCTGACGTTTATGATATTTGATGAGTTAATGTCAGATTTTCACTAAATAAACTGCACAGTGCAGGAAAAATCAAAGTCAAATGACAAATAATTGATGAACACGCATTCACGATCCGTAGATTCCCACACGTTGTAAAATCTTGTCCATTTCCGTCAATAAAATGAAGCATTGATTTCCTGCACAAATATCCAATGAAACTATGACTTTACACCGCGTTGTCAAACACAAGATGAGGTAATAACTGTCGCATATTCGTATGCAGTGATGTCAATATTCCACACTTTGACTTTCCACGCTTTCATTTCCAATCACTTTCTTCAGAATCGTGCTGATTCGGTGGTGTAGCCTTTCGGTCTACATGACTGGCAAATAAGGAGGCGAACACCCGCCAATCAGCGACACGTATTAAGTGAAAATAAACGACTAAAAATATTACGGTGCTATACAGCTACACTTAAAAAGGCCCATCATTAAAAAAATATTAATCCTTAAACGAAGAGGTAATGCGAAACACTGATAATCCACACTTTGCCAACCTTCTCAAACCGAAAGGATTACAAATTTTCAAATTAATTTCTCATTAACGGGCAAGGAATTCCACATGTGTCTTTATCCTACGTATACTTCGCTATCGCAGAAGATTTTCCGGAGAAATGCAAGTCACCATTCAGCATCGCCCAACAGGGCACACGCACTAGGCAACTTTTATCCAGAGATTTCTCTTCAGTACATTTGTAAATGCGAAGAGGAAAATTCCACAGTGGTAAATAATTTGTTTCGAATGTGATCATTTGCCTGGACCATTTCGTTGGATTCACAGAGCAAGAAGATGCTTTTGTAATTTAACTGCTAATACACCTAGCGAGAGTTCATGGGACCCGTGATCGACTTAGGTAAACCCATTTAAATGCGAGGTTGGTGATACCATATTTAGAGACAGAATTTCCGATTCCAAAATTTATTGTTCATTGTACATTTTTCCCAATAGTCTATGTCTCATTCGTGTCTAACCAATTTAGAGTTCCTAGCCAGAGGCTTTTAGTTGTTCAATGTTATATTTTGTCTTCCCCACTGTGTTTATTAGATCAGTATTTATAATATTTCACCATAACCCATTTCAGTACTTTCACCATACCTAACATTTTTAGTACTCTCAGTACATTTCAGTGCGGTCATAAGCCTAAATTAATGATCACAATGCAAATTTAAATTCGAATGAGCATTTAAAATCTACCTTCCCTGCCAATTGGTGCGGTCAAGGAGTCTAGTCACGCCATGTGCACCCAAAGGATATTGGCTTATTTCACTTGGGCTCAGTGTACCCCGAAAAGTATGTTCCCCTGGAACATGAACATTTGTCCAGACTCTTTTCGACCAGGTACCGAGTCAGTGTGTAATTCTATGCTTCCCAAATTGTGTCCTCGCGATATTCTTCCCCTGCTGACGAGTGGTGGGCTGCTATCTATTGATTACAATGGAGGGCCCAAGCTAATGGGTTTTCTGTTCTATAAAACCACACCGAAACCATCACTATGGATTTAATCGTCCCGGTAGCGCAGCAAATATGGCAGAATGCAGGTTTATCCACTGATCTCTGGTATTTTCATCTACCACAGCACTGTTACCATTGTCCATTTCTTTCGTGTTTTCCTATTCCTTTTGGCCCATATAGTGAATTTACATCATTTATTGCATACACATTGTTAGAAGAAGACTATTGCCTGATGGTAAAGTGCGAATTAAAATAACTGATGGAAAAGCCTACTGGCCTTAAAGTAAAGGAACAGAAAATAGACTTATTGAATACAAAAATACAGAAATGCGAATACCATACTACAGACAAACGAAATTTTGTACCAAATACCCCAATTTCCAACGCCCCCTAATGTGTCCGACTGTGGCATCAACCAAGAACTGAGGAGCACTGACTCTTAAAAATTTTAGTGTTGGCAGGGAGGACTTTAAAAAAAAGTTAAGTATGGCCAGAGAAGTCCTAACAAAAATTCTCTACGTACATCATTCCACTCCTCTATTCCTCTTAATATGATAACATTTCTCATAAAACATGCGACAATATAATGCGTGATTTGTCGCAGAGATTCTGGGATCGAGTTGAGGTTAGAGTCGTGATTCCAGTGTCTATATCAGTAGACTCCGCGGAAGAAGAATCAACTTGACCCGCTCAGAGGTGGCGTATTTCTCTCCGCCCTCTCCTCGTACACTCCACCTCAACTCCATTCATCCACCTGTTTCTCTTTGTATCTCTCCCGTCTAAACCTCCTCCCCCCATCCCCCAACCCTCCTCTCCCGTCCCTTCAATGCCAAGCCCTTTCTCCACCAAAAAATAATGCGTCCTTGACTTCTCATCGACGCCAGCGCCGCGTTTTTGCCCCATCCCACTCGCACACCGAAGAAAACGAACGCTTTTAGTCCCTCTCTCCTCCGCCGTTCGAGACAGCGCCACCACCGCTGCTCCTTCTTCTACTTCTTCTTCCGCGCCGTCGTCAATTGTGTTGGGGGGCGTTTTTTTCTCGAACGATTCCCCTCCCTCCCCTCCCCCTTTCGCCCCCAGGGAACAAGAGGGAAGACTGCGGCAGTGAGGTGCGCTGTAGTTTTGCGTCGACTGTTCTCCCCCTCGTGACTTGCATCATTCGAACCACGGTCGTCGTCTTTGTTACACGTCTCTCTGCCGTCTGAAACGATTTTCTCTCCTCCTCCTCTCCTCCTTTTGCCTTGCATCACTTTCCTCTCCTCAACTCTATTCTCGCTGTGAGTCTTTCTCTTCTGCGTTTTCCTGCTTCCACTTCCGCCATCCACTCCTCTCGAATTCCAAGAAAATAAAGCGATTGAGCACCTATTCCCCCAATCCATCGCATCCCTTCCTTCCACCTCCTCTTCCGATCGTATTTCGTCTTGTTCCCGGGCTCAAATACTATTTCAAATACTTACAACGCATCCATCCTGAGACTTACAGGCCATGTAAGATAAGACTTCAACATTTAATCGCGTCACGATTATGAATACTTTATCTCTGTGAAATTCTTAGGTTAAATGACTCATACTTTGCCGGCCTCGATGGCGGCGGGGTAAATTCCTCGCCTGTCAAACACACGGTCGCGGGTTCGAGTCCCGCCTGGGTGGGTTGCCCCTTTTCAGGGCTTGGTTGTTCGTGCACGCAGAAGTGCTAAATTTGTTAAACACCGATGTAAAATAGCCAAAGTGCGCTGAAATCGGTGGTATGGGAATAAATAAAAAATGAACAAAATAAAAATATCTGAAGTACTGTTCAATTTGGACAACGGTCCATCTATATTCCAAAGCATCCTGTCCCCTCTATTTTTTTTACCTATTCTACCCGTTAAGATAGGTTTGCGGGGATGATTTTTTAAATCACCCCGGCCTATCTCCCCTCTCCCCCGATTGGGACCTCTCCCATGAATTATCAATCAAACCCAGTCCCTTTTATTCTATTTATAAATCCTATGCTCCCCTCCGTATCTCATCTTTCGAAGTTTCTTAACCCACCATGTCCAGCGCTTCGTTGTTCCTTTTTCTTTCCATCCACTCCCAAGACGGAGAAGAATAGAGAGGATGAAGTGGACGGAGAGGAAAAAGAACGTCGAAGTACTGGATATGGTTGGTGAAGAAAGTAAAATGCTGTATGACATACGGACTACAAGTTCCTCCTGAACTTTACAATTTTAAATATAACTGCCAGTTTTAAACCCTGCATTTCGGCTGGAATAATGGACGAAATAAGCCTTTGGGAGCGAAAGTGATGCATCCTGTTTCACTATGACTTCTTAATTCAATGACGAGTCAACCTTCTGGTAAATATTATGAGGACTGCGTACACATGTGAAATATTTCGATGTTGAACGGTACTTTTCTCGTATGTACAACGTAAATAATTCATCAAACTTAAGTTTCAAACAATGCTCTTTCCATCAGGCAAAGTCTTCTATGGCGCAGTATTAATGCAACCGACTTATTTACAATTTGGGTCCTTCTATCGGCCCCTCCGTATTATGCCAAAACACTCGGATTGAGAGTAAAATGATGCTTCCGTGTTGCTCATTGAAATTATTCTCCTAAAACTACGGATCAATAAGAGTGATGTCAACAGAAACGATGAGATAAGAGATTTTTTTGGTGGAAGGAATCCGTTTTTTGCCCCAATCAGTAAATGCCAGCTAGAACTTATTGTTAGTAATCGAATGTCTTCCTTTACATACGGGTGGTTTCCAACCGCTTCCCGCATACGCCCATTGAGTTGGTTCGCGGGTAGTATGTGGATGCAGTTGACTGCTGTATGTATTTATTATTTAAAGCTTAAGCTGTTAAATCAAACATTGTCGTTAGTTAGTTTTTTATGAGTTCAAATTTACATGCAATCGGCTACAGGAAATAAATGAAATGAATCTAATCTACCTAAAAGTTACCTTCGGCGGACTTCGCGAAACTTTTCCACGGTTGAGTAAAAAAGGATCAGCGCCGTCAAGGAGTCTAGCCACGCCGTATTCACACGCCCGCACAGTAGACTCGGGAAAGATGTGCCCTCATGCGCGAGAGTCTGGACCAGTCACAAACGTTAATGTATAGTGGCGTAGCTAACCTAAAAGGTCAAGGTAGCCAAAAGCCGAAGTCGCGTTCGCAGTGGCACTCTGTGGTTCAGAAGCTTGGATATTTGGAAAAAGTGGTCAGAAAAGAAGAAAGCCCTTCGAGACATGAATCCGGAGGTGAATGCTGAATAGAAAATGGACGAATTGGGTGAGAATTGAGGAGGCATATATATGGGAAAATGGGGGAATAAATGACACCATGGATCACTGCACGCCAACGAAGAACACGGTGGATTGGCTTTGGTCCCATCATGGGTCAACGGAAAATGTATTAGTTCTTAACCACCTCAAAAACGTTTCCTCATGTACTGAGGAACCGATGGAAGAAATCTCTATGCAACGCGATGGGATAACTAAACAACTTCAATCGATAAAGAATATTAAATCTCCGGAGGGAATACCCGCGCGTGTCCTCAAAGAGTTAGCTCCACAGGTTGCACCTTACTTAGAGATCATATTCAAGAAGTCGCTATCTGAAGGAAAGTTACCGCTAGACTGGAAAATTGCAGGCGTTACACCGACATATAAAGAGGGAAACGGACATGACCAAGGCAAATATCGTCAAATCTCATTAACATCTATTACAGG